>NW_027176964.1:17541081-17638581 GCF_023349555.1 Cebidichthys violaceus
TCTCCTCAGAGTCTGTCCTCAGAGTCTGTCCTCATAGTCTCTTCTCAGAGTCTCTCCTCATAGTCTCTCCTCATAGTCTCTCAGAGTCTGTCCTCAGAGTCTGTCCTCATAGTCCCTCCTCAGAGTCTGTCCTCAGAGTCTCTCCTCAGAGTCTCTCCTCAGAGTCTGTCCTCAGAGTCTCTCCTCAGAGTCTCTACGGTTCATTTGACGACTCGGCCAAACTAAACTCGTTTATGCGTCCTTCCCTCACCTTGAATGCACTTCTCTCCTCTGCTCGTCCAGGTCTGAGGAGCCTCCATTAACATGGATCAGCCCTCCTTTTCTCAGTGAACAAACACTTTCGCTGCAACTCCCTCAATTACATCAACTCTTTCCAGCATGGAGCCCATTAAAAACCAGCCTCGGTTGAGGCCGGGGGAGCCCACAGACGGACAGAGTTAATCAGTTTCACCTGTCAAAGTGAGAGCATGAACCACAGACCGGACACATGGCTCTGTTTATCAAACATTAAGCTGCAATTTTACATTACGGGCACTTATCCGTAGTTTGGGGGGGGGTTGTGCGTTACCAAATGGCCCTGGTGATGTCACAGAGGTTTAGTAACTGTACTTCACACACACACAATCACAGACAGCACTTTGGGAGCAGAACATCTGGCCACCTTTGAGAATCAAAACAAGTCCCGATCCCGAGGAGGTCGGTCTGCGTGAGCCACTGGAGGACGAGTCTGGAAATGTGAGGAAGAAATGCTTTGGCTCAGTACTGAAGGATTATGATTTTTTTGGGGGGGTTGTGTTGAACTTGTGGTCTTGAAGAAGACGGGCTGCCCCCCTGCTAGTGTCAAAAGTACAACTGTGGGTTTGAGTTGTACAGAATTAACTCTAGCTTATGTTTACCACTTTAAGAGGTGTTCAGACGTAAGCGGGCCGGTCCTGAACAACAAAGCAGAGCGCCGAGAGCTCGTCTGTGAACGCAGCTCATTACAACTCCTGTTTACATTCATCGTTAGGAGGCAACCGTAGCAAGAAGGAAGTGATGTAGCGTAACGAGCGTCAATCAGGTAGCTACCAAAGTGAAGTGAACCGAGAGGGTGGAGCTAAGTTAAACGCTGAATAAGACATTTTTAAATGAATGAACTGAAAACACACAAGACACACACAGACAACTCCAGACTGACAACAATGTGGTAGAGACCTGTCAATCAGTGTGTAGCCCCGCCCCTAAATCATCCCTGCTTTATGGTCTGTTTGACTCTAAATGGAGCATAATGTACTAAATGAACATCATGCTGTATTGAAGAAGACTGTAAACTAGAGATTGAGACCATAAACTCATGTTTACAATGTTTACTGAGGGAATAAATCAAGAGAGAAGTAGAGTCATTTTAGACTAGACTTCTATACAACCAGAGGAGTCGCCCCCTGCTGGACACTAGAGAGAATGCAGCTTTAACACGTGGAGCTTTGACTTCACTCTTCCGTGTCTGTTAATTGCAGTGAAGGAACATGTGTCCACTGAAACAGTGTGTCTCAGAGGAATAATTCATTTGTGTTTTTGGTCTTTTCATAGGATCATTGGGAGACGTTTGGGGTTCAGTATCTCGCCCAAGGACTCGTCAACATGCGGACTGGGAAAGGGAGGGATCTAGTAGCCGATCCTCCGATTAGCGGATGACCCGCTAAACCTCCTGAGGAAGTCTTAAAAGTACTTGGTTTTGTAAATCAGGTCTACGGCTCGCTGTTCAGTTATAGTCAACTTCAAACCCGCCGTATGTTTCATTCTTATGGCAAACGGCTAAACCAGAGTCTGAGTTTTGCCACATGACGTATTTGAAACTGCTGGAGGCTCATGTCATGTGTGAGCGCTCCGTGTGCTCTCACCGCTCTGTAGAGCGGTGTTCACACTGAACACAGCCAGACGCTCTTTTGTGTAGTTGCCACTTTTCTGCAATCTTGCGGGCCGGGCTGTTATTGTTCAGAGTTCAGAACGACAGATTGCACTTTCACGGTGGGAGGGCGACTCGTAAACGGAGCAGACGCTCACGCTGCAGAGACTGATTACGGTCCACGCGCCGGTAGAACGGTGAAAGTGTGACCCGGGGGCAGAGCTACCGTTTCCCCGGTTCCGTCATTTCCCTTCCTTACCGCAGTATCAACGCTGGTTTAAGATCTGTTTATTTTAAGACACATCTAGAATACATGTGGGTCAAATGATAACTGGGCCAGGGTCAGGTCAGATAACTGATATTTAAAAAATGAAATATTGAGTTTATGTTAATAACACACAGCACATTAGACAGACTCTCTCTCCACCTCCCTACACTCGTATGTTTTGTATAATTTGCACAAAAAAAAAGATAAATTTGACCTCCATTTTTCCACACACACACACACACACACACACACACACATGTATATATAAATATATATATATATATCACGATATTATCGTTATCGGTGATTCCTTTGACCGAGGCGCAGTGAAGGTCTGATAAGGTGACGGCCCTACCTGGGTCCCAGCTCATCCTCACACCTCCAGGTGAACTCCCCGAAGCTCTCGTAGCGCTGGTTGTAGTGGTAGAGCACGCGGTGGAGCGTGGGAGCGCCCAGGTCCATCAGCGTGTTGTAGGCCGTCTGCTGCTCCTTCCCGCTGGTGTAGCCGTTGAACAGGTTGTAGATCTTGTCGGCTATTTCTGGAAGAGCAAACGCGGACGTGGGGTCAAAGCTGGACAACTTCACGCAGTATCGAGGTCGCTTCATGCTACTAAAAGGGCTGCAACTAAAACACATTATTGACTCATCTGACAATCACATGGTCCATAGAAAGCTGAACAACGCTGAACCCTAGAATGTGATGACACCGGAGGAGAACTTCTACCTTCCTTCAGCACCATCGATGGAGGTTGTCCCCTTTAGTGGGAGTGTGAAGCTCTCTGCTTCACCTCTTCATGCTGCAGCCTCACTTTGCATTTTAGATTAATGAGACAGATGTGCTTCTTCATGCGCATCCAGATACTTATAACAGTAAAGTAAAAATGAACCATTCTTAACGGACCCGTCTAAAACCAAAGAGGTTCTTTCTTCACACGGGCTGTGATGTCATCCACCTGTCCTGGTTAACAAACAGTAGAAATCTGTTCACAATAGAGCCACAGTATTGTGTTTCACACCATTCATGTGTTTCCATTCAGTTCAGTTCAGAGTCAACAGCATGAGCCAACGGCAGGATCCGCAATCACATCGTTGCTATAAATCTCGCTCTGGTTACTGTGACTTTCAAACTTCTTTAATTTTTCGACTATATGGAATAACAATTACATTTTTCTTAGTCAATATCCTCATGGACCTGTGGTTTACAGTGTCCATAAACAGTCCTGTTCCAGAGGGGGGAACGCTCCCTGTGACTTTATGACTCGCTCCATCAACTGATCTTCAACATCTGGTTTGTGAGGTCTTCAAACATTACTGCAGACAGAGAGAGCAAACGTCTGTCCTTTGACTTAGCTACTCTTATATTTTGTTTCTAGAAAATTGAGAAACATTATCTCCCCAATTTCATCCCTGACTGACTATAGTCCATAAATCCAACAGTCAGATTCACACGAATGCGGCACAATGCGGACGTTAAACCTCCGGTGTCGGACCAGTGGAAGTCATCCCTGAGCCGCCTGGAAGATGATCCACCTCTCTGGACTTCAGCACGTCTCTCTCCTCACCTTGTGCTTTGACGTCATCCACAGTCGGACACGGCGTCTTGATGGTGACCTCGCTCGGATTGGAACGGCGCCCGGTGTTGTCTACCGCCCACAGCCGGAACCTAGACACGTGTGAACACATGAAACACATGTTTGTGACATGTTGAATGTCATCTAAGAGATACATGTTGAATCTACGGTCGTACAGATCCCCCCCGGCATCATGTCATCATTTCATGCAGTTAATTCTCTCTTTCAAACTGAAGTCTTGGAGTCAGGACTTCCACTAGTGCCAGACTGGCAACAAGCGCTTCCTTCACAGGGCTGATCACTCGTCACTTCACTGAATGAACATCTCCACCTAGTGAGAAAACCACAAACTGCATCCACCTGCAGCACCAAAGATCTGCAAACGGTGACTCAAGATGCCTCACATCTTCATCATGGACATGGAGACGTACGGAGGTATCCTTCTCTCGTGTTGATACCTCCAGAGCAGCTCAGGTCAAACCTCTCCGAATGGCCTTAACTGTGTTCTGTGTTCTGCTTACATAACAGCGTGTGCACGCCGCACTTCTACGTTCCCCCTCTTACAGAGCACCGACCCAGAGCCTTGTAAGGGCTCTGCTCGGTCCGAACAGAACACATAGTGAGCAGAGCAGAGCCCCAGAGGGAGCGACGACGCCTCTGCTCAGAGAGATGAATGAGCAGCCAGACCGGATGGAGCGAGTGGAGCCCCGCTGTGTCGCTGCTGCTCAGCCCACAAAACCCAAACGGGTTTCTCCCCCTCTTCATCTCCCCTCTTCTTTCCTCCCTCCATACTTTCTCTCTTTCCCTCTCCACCTTTATCTGCCTCGTCTCCTCCGTACAAAGTGTGCACGGCTTCCCTCCTGGCAGCCCGTCGGTGAGATAAGTGTCAGCATGTGGACCAGAGATCTGGTGAGACTACATACGAAGACAGAACACATACTGCAGATTCATTTCAGATCCTCCTGATTTAAAGTGTACCTGCTAGTACTAGACCAGAAGCTCAGCTCAGCTGTGAGCCTCACATCAATGCCTAGCTCTGAGGTAACCCTGAACTACCTCGGTCAGTAATTGGGTTATATTACACACATGTAGTTAGAGTTAGTATGTGAGGATGAAAGAATAATGAACTTCTGACTTGGCCTGTGTTTGAGTCACTGGACTTGTTTGGCTTCAAACATACACACAAACACATCAAATTACAGAGAATAAGTCAGGTTCTTTCAGGTTCTGTAGATGGTACACTAAGCCCATAGACTACACATGACAAGTGGACATCACAATGTAACCCGTTGGGTTCTGGACTACAGCTGTCGCCATCTTGTTTGTGTTTGAACGAGAGGGCGGAGCTGGGGAGGTATATGAATGCCTCTGTCCTGATTAACAGGGCGCAGTGGTAGCAACCCGTCAATCATAAGGTAGGCCCGTCTGTGTGACTCTAAATGGACCATAAGTCACTAAATGAACATCATGCTGCAGTGAAGAAGACTTGAAACTAGAGATTGAGACCATAAACTGAGGGAATGAATCAAGAGAGAAGTCTCATAGACTACTATACATATCACACTGGAGGCGGGGCCACATTTACCTGGATGTTGCGCATCCATGGGACTATGGAGCACTAGCGTTTCCTTTAGCCCCGCCTCTCTCTCCATCTTCTCGGTTAATGCAGTCTGTGCACATCGAAGGGTTAAAGTGATCACGATCTGAACGTGGTCGAGATGCCTTAAAGGAGCAGCTGAGACTCTCACCCAGAGGGACGTTAGAAGATCAACGTCTCCGTTTGTCAAGACAGCCTGCTGAGCGAGGTTGCTAACGTTAGCCTAGCTTGGCGCAGAGTTAGCTAGCTAAAAACAAACAAACGCTGCCATCACAGAGACAAAGATGTCCTCCAGAGATGGCTTCTTGTTGGTTCTCCATGGTCTCACCACATTAGAGCAATCACTCTAATCCTTTCCAGCTGTGAGGTCAGAAGCTCCATTTCCTTTGTGTAATGCATTGTGGGACGATACTTTTCAGCAGCGTCACACTCCAAACGTGTTCTTAGTCTGCATAGTGAACATTTGAGTATACTTAGGCACAAACACAATACGTACTCACACCTCGCTGAGAAGGAGTCCATTGCGTAGAATAAGGTGAGGCAGAGATGTCCTCCACACACGAGACGTGAACACAGAGGGACTTACATGTAGGTGGTGTCAGGCTCCAGGCAGCGGATGATCATGCTGATGGACGAGGACAGCAGGTTGGGGATGTCCCCCAACATCACGCATGGAGACCTGGCCCCAGACAGGATGTCGTCCACGAAGCTCAACAGGGTCTCTGCGGCAGAGAGAGAGAAAGAAAGACGATTGTATTTTTGATGTTAAGAAATCTATATTTCACGTTTTTACACATTATGACGAGGGAAGATGAATAAAATATCACTCAGAGATCAACTTAATTTACTTTGGGGACCAAAAGAGAACAATGTGTTCGGTGTGACGGTGATACATTACATTACATTACATTACAGTCATTTAGCAGACGCTTTTATCCAAAGCGACTTACAATTCAGGATCTATCTACACACCGTAGACGCAGCTACGGGAGACATTTTGGGGTTAAGTGTCTTGCTCAAGGACACGCAGGTTGTTGTTGAATTAGACTCTACCTTCCACACCAGACTTCAGAAACCGTTCTGTCACGTCTGGATCGACCTCATTCATCATTTACAAGGTTCTAAGAACAATACACACCTTCACAACCTTTAGAAACACGTGTGCAACATGATCAAAAAAGGTCATTTGAGAAAAGAATCATTTCAAACATTCAGCATGATCTAAAATACAAAAAGCATGTCAAATAAATTCAATAGAGTATTACAATATTTAGCACATAAACGCAGGTACACGGGGCATACCACCTACTAAAATAGCCCCGTCCATCTTGCACAAACAGGACCTCATCTAATCTATGGCATCAACTGTGCGAGTATACTCCCGCACAGTTATGAGTCTTATATGAGTCTTATACTCATCATATTTTCAATAACGGTCGCTCAATATACCACATAATGTGCTCTGAGCGATGCATAAACGTAGCTGTGGTTTGCAGCACAACATTACATCATCCTGGCGACCAGGACTGAGAGTCACGGCGTCTTAAGGATCAACTCAGGGAACAGTGACATCCCTTTCCATAGGATCCAGCTAACCGAGCCCCACTGCCGATGTGAAGACGAACATACCAGGCACATTGTTAAACTCCGACAGCAACAACACGCCAACGACGGCCGCAAGGCATCCCCCGACCAAGAGGATGTCTGTTTACACGGCACTGCGGGGTTCACAAGTGTTGATCGACGGCATCCAGACAAAGATCTGGAGCTCTCTGGACCAGGAGGCTCTGAACACTGGTGGAGAGTAAACAGCACATTCACTAGGCTGTTTTCATACCTTATACAGGAAATACTCCACTGCCTTCATTTAACTGTTCAAGTTTACTTTGCAGATACAAAGTGTAACATTCACAACATGTGATCATCTTAATAAATGATGCATCGTTAGAACTACGACATCCAACTGCTGCTGACGTGCTTCAGAAAGTATAATCCAACAACCTTAACAAGACTTTGTCACAATGTAACTGTTTCCTGCTGACACTTCTGACTGTTACATGTTGACTGCAGGACATTTAGGTTTATCTTGTGGTGTTGGACTTCAGTAAAAGGGAGGGAGGGAGACAGACAACCCTTCGACCTCCTCCTCCTCCTCCTCCTCCTCGGGGCTTCTTTTACCCGCTGCTCTGGGCTCGGGGTGAATCATGCAGCTAGTTGTGTTTGCCCAGCTGGCACTGAGGACGTCAAAAGGGCATTTGGCCACCAAGGTGTGTGTTTCACCGTGAGGGGAAAAAACCCTCTGCTTGGAAAATCCAAGTGTGTGTGTGTGTGTGTGTGTGTGTGTGTGTGTGTTGGGTGCTCTGAGGTGGTCACCTGCATTGACCCCGTCGTGACCGGATGCTGCAGGCCTTTGAGGGGCAAACTGAAACACACTTTCATAAGAACGGTCTCACTGTAACGACTGATGTCCTCTCTTTTTTTGAACCATTCGTGGAAAAAGTTTCTTTTGTGTCTGGAGAAATAGGAGGAAACAGCATGGAGCCGTTTCTCGTATTACTTTGCCTTTCAGCTGCAGTAGAGGGCGAGATCAGCACCGGACACAGAGGGGTTAAACAATTTCCTGTGTCCGTTTCTTTGAAGTCACCTCGTGACCACTGGAGCAGAACACGTAGTGCTTTTTGAACAGGGCTTTAACCAGAGAGCGGACTGTACTGTACCGGATCCACTAGTCCACGTCCATGTGTCCTTGGACACTTAACCCCAAATTACTCTTGTTTCTGAGCTTGCGGTGTGTGAATGTTAGACGGTCTAACTGGGCAGGTGGCGCGGTAGCTCCTGTCATCAGTGTGTGAATGACGACAAGTAGTGTGAAGCACAAAGTCTTATGAACAATGCCATTGAGTCTTTGTGAGGATTTCATCTGAAGGTTACCAGATCATTTTCTCATCTTCGTAGGTTTATCCATCTTATCATAGTGATAATATTATCACGTTAATTGCTGAAGGAGGCAACATTGCTTAAGGCTGAAGAAAAGAAAGACAAGCTCACTTGTTAATAAACCAGATCAACACGATCAACACCCTCCTGCTTCATCGTTCATCTTCAGGACTGCACTCATAGCTGCTGCTCTTTCGGACTTCTTCGTCTGTGTGCTCCCAGGTCTCCCAGGTCTCACAGGTCTCCCAGGTCTGCCGTGTACAACGTGAACCAGAATGACGGCCAGAGATACAAACACAAGACCCCAAGTTGCGATACACAGGAATTCTCCTCGTGTCCAGAAGAAATCAGTTATATTGCTCTCTTGAACCATATTCCACGTTTGGCTTCACCTCAATCGCGGATGTCAAGGAAGGAGTTTTGCCTTTGGCAGCGTCAGATGGACTGTGATTAAAAAGATGTTTGCCAAGTACACATGGGTGATCCATTTTCACATGCTCACATCCCCGTCTGCTCTCACTCCTCAACCACAATCTCACATGTTGTGAGGACTCTTCATGAATCCTTGAACGAGTCATGAGCTCATTAAAACTCAGATATCTGAAGAGACCTTTGATCACTTTAGACTGACCGCATAACAACAGCACTCTGTTGGTTCAAGAGCTGCCATCCACTCTTTGTCTGTCCCATCGTTTCCTGCCCGTCTCCCCCGTTAACCACCTGAAGCAGCAGAACCCTGCAGAGCCCTGCAGAACCCTGCTGGGCCCTGTCATGGCCAGAGGAACGCTGTATGTGGGTGGCCCTGCTGGCCAGGAGAACAGAGAGCTCACCTAGCTCCACTCTAACAAACATCTCAGTCAAAAGAGACGTCGTGTGCTGCCATGGCTTTCACGGACATGACTCAACATCTTCTAAAAGAATCACACACAAACTAAATGTTGCTCTGCTGCGCTGATTGCTGACAGACAGCTGGAGGAGAATCAGAGCAAAACGTCGCCCTTGACGGCTGCTGACCCGGCGAGCTTGTGAGAGGTACTGAGAACGGGAGGAATCCGGAGGAAACAGCATGTGTGACCGAGCGCAGATCATTTCATTTATGGGCTTAATTCCTGAGCCATTTTGTCATAAAGAATCGCTGCACAGGTTGCAGAAGTGTCTCCTGCAGTTATACGGAGAGATGCATAATCACCCCCGAGAACACCTCTATAGAGCGAGGAGGTCTCTGATGCTCTGTGAGCACCAGCACAACAGAAAAGACCCGCATCATCGTAGCCTTCTAGTCTCAATGTTAAGAGAGATGAAATATGACAGAACAGAGAAATATGTCTTTCATATCGTGAACAGATTACAGATTGTGGCAAAGCAGCAGCTGAATAAAACTGTTGGAAAGACAGAATGAGTCCATGTGGAGCAGCTCTGATTTATCAAAACATATTGAAATGTATTTTCTCTACAGTTGGTGTAACAGGCTGAGGAGCATTTCACGCATTTCATCTCCAGCACACAGGCTGGCCAGCCGGCTCGTCCGATGACATTCATAGACTTTCATAGACATTCATAGACTTTCATAGACTTTCATAGAGGAGTTTAAGGTTCGGTTTGAAGTGTTGTAAATCTGTCTTTGAAGTGAGATCGGTAAATCAGGACATCTAGCCTGATGGTTCCTGGGTGGGCATCAAAAGATTCCAGGCAGTCACTCCGGGAGATGCTGTGAATGTGGAAGTGAAAGTATGATTTTAAAAATGAAACGTTCGACTGTAGGCACGGGGCTGCTTGTTTCTGCACAGGTCTTCATTCCACCAAGCTGTTGGAAATGAGACAGACATCCGTGAAATTGCACTTTCACGCATGCCAGTCAGACTTCAGGGCTCTCATGTGGAGCAACGGTCGACTGCTGTGGAGCATTTTGGCTCCAGCTGGTGATGGATAATATATGCCAATTATATCATCTTAAATATTAGTAAATAATAATAGTAACTGACCGCGCATTAAACCTGGTGGTCTTCACTTCACTGCAGGACTCTTTAGCTGGTGAAGACTAACGGTCACTCTGAGCTGCTGCATCAGAGAGCTTTCTCTTTGTACTGTGGACCTTAACGCTCCAGCAGCTCCAGCTAAACTTACAATATATTTGGCAAAGTCATTCAAACCATCTCATGGTCACATCGTCTTCACTTCTTAAAGCTCAGCGTCCTGTTTGTAAAATGCAATTTACCAACTGGCAAAAGACAAACTACGATGCTCCTCCCAAGTTTCCACTTCTTTAAATGAATCATCACCAGCAGGGAGGCCCAGCGTTTCATTTAAAACAACGTCATCATTTGTGTGCTAAACTTTAAGCTCCCTCTTTACTGCATGTATGCTTTTGTTTTCATGGTAATGGGTCGGCTGCTTCGTTCTGTACTTCTGTTTGTTACACCAAGCGTTCAGCCTCAGCCGAGCGAGAACGTGATCATAAACATGCATGTTTTTATTAATGTAGCCGTTTCCACTCATCATCGTATGCGTGAACAAACCGGCAGACGGTACAACGAGGTCACCAGCCATGACCGACGGTAACCAAGTGATCGGTCTCTCTGAAGACAGTGGATGTGTGTCCCGCCTGCAGAGGAACACCATGTTCTATGCAGAGCAGTTGACAAACAGCGGGGAGAGAGCGGAGACACACCATTGTGAGGACCTTGTCATTCAGCTGGAGTTGTTTACGCTCAGCATTCTTACCGGATGATTTGTAGGAAAAATTAAGGATTGCCAGGAGACTGATGTGAGTTATGGGATGTCTCACCTTTTGAAGTCCTGCCTGCTGTCGTCAGTTCAGTTGTGCAGGCCTGGACCCTGAGTGCATGTGTGTGTGTGTGTGTGTGTGTGTCTGCTGTTTTTCTCCTCTTAATGGAAAGGACAGGTGCTTTAAAGATGATTATGTTTTAACTGTGGAATCTTAATGTCTATTAGACCTGTAGTCCTATAAGGACATAAAATACACAACACTCCAACGATAGTGTCACTTAACTCACTTTCATGCATTTCAGTGTTTCATGGTTTTGACTCAAAAAACACACACTATGCACACACACACACACACACACACACACACACACACACACACACACACACACACACACACACACACACACTATGCTTATAATGGAAACATGCTCCCCTGCTTCTTAAAAACAGAAACACATCCTTCTTTATGAGATAAGAAGGGGTTGGCTACAGCCCACACAAGTTAAAAAGTGAGCGTTGACTCTAACCCACTCAGAAAGATCATGTTAGGTTGAGTTGAGGTGTCCTCTAAGATGTCCTGTGGCTGGACAAACATGATGAAGTAGTGGAGGACATGTAAGCCTTCTTTACATTGATAGCAGCATGTTTCACAGGGAAAGAAGTCGTCATCCGCTGAAGCAGAAGTCAGCTGTAGAGAGGCTCATAGCATGAAGCCTGTGAACTGAGACTGAGACACACACACACACACACACACACACACACACACACACACACACACACACACACACACACACACACACACACACACACACACACACACACGCTGCCTGTAAAGGTAAACACTCCAGCCTAAACGTTCTCCTCTCTCCATCCTGTCACAGGTTTCACTCCGGGCTGCCTGGGAATTCATCCACTACTGTTAGAGCAGACAGCTTCCTTGTAACTAGCTGTAATTGGCAGCTACACACACACACACACACACACACACACACACACACACACACACGGCAGTAATAGTCTGAACAAATAACATCTGGACTTGGTTGTCTACCTTTCCATTAAATAACAGCGACACAACAACAACAACATCACGGACGAACCCTTCAGTGTGGTTTCTTGGCACGTCAGCGCCGGTCACAACCACTACCAGACCCCGATGATTGGCCACACAGAGAGGATTGTTTTGAACTTTTGGAGACCCACATCCCATCGGACAGGGAGGGGTAGTCGTGGAGGAGCAGAAGGATGAGGAAGATGAGGATAGAGACGGCGGGACGGCCCCGAGGTCACTCAAAAGAAAACGGCCTTGCGTGAAAGAGAGAGAAGCAGCCCTCCAATCTCTAAGTGCTTTCTCACAATTGGTGATTGATACGTGCTCTGCCGAGCTGCCATTTGCGTCACGGCGATCGTAATTCATAGAGCATTACATCTTCAGAGAGGCGATAAATCGTTCTATAATTTGATGGACGTGCATCCGACCAAATTGATAGCAGTTGCTGTGAGAGCGCTTCGCACGCCAACTGTAAATTTAGCCAAATGCGTCAACAACAGAATGAAACACCTTGGACCAAGGCGGACACAGCAGTCAGTACCACAGCGGCAGCTTGAAAAGGGTAGAGGGCTGCAGGTCCGTCGAACGGCGTAGACAACCGAACAGTTACAGAACAAAAAAGCTGAACCTGCAGGTCCATAAAACGGTGCATGGGCTTTTATGAGGAAGGTCAAGACTTCGGCCTCTCTCAACACTTCTTTCATCTCTTTCTTTCCCGTCTCTCTCTCTCTCTCTCTCTCTCTCTCTCTTCATCCGTCTGAATCCAGCTCCCCTCTCTTATGAATCCACACCGACGTGTTTTAAGTGCTTCTGGAGCGTTCAGGCCGTCAGACGTTCACCGGCTTCTATTTAGACGAACGTGTCAGTTCACACCGACTTGAGTGACGCACAATCCCCAGAGGGATCCATCCAGATCACGCAGACCCCCCAACCTTCTACGAACCGGATCTATAACGATCTATGGAGGCCAACCGATCCACGGTGAACTTTCCCTTCACAACAAACCATGTCTTCTGATCTGAGCAGCAGTGTTGGTGGCGTTCCTCGTACGAGACGGTGAAGATCACGGTGAAGACGTTGTAGTCGGCCGCTGTCCTTTCAGCACCGAAGGAGCAGCGCTGATGAAAGGACCGCTGGTTCTGTGGATCGAGGACTGAGTTGATAGAATGGTCAGTTTGCTTCTGTAGTGATTTTACTTCCGTTTGACAAGACAATCCTTTACTTTACTGTCAGTTAGATAAGGACAACCCTGAAGTCCTGCTTAAGATTCCAGATCCTCCTGGACCAGCGTCTGAGATTATTTGACCCGGACCTTACATGAGTCCTCATCACTTGTTGACGCAGCAGAACGTTGTTTCCTGGAGGACGTAGATCCAGCCTCTTGACTTTGCTCTCGAAGTTCACAGGATTGATGCACTTAACTTTAAAATGCAGAACATTTGTATTGGTGGGAGCACATCCAGACCCCCCTAGAGGGTCTGAGGTATTACATCATGGAAAACTGGATGCCCCCCCCCCCCCCCCACTATCAACTCATTCTGGCAGCGCTGCTTCTCATATGAAACACAGTGACCAACACTGCCCCGTGCCACCACCGACGCTAAAAACACACCTTTCAGGTTTGTTCATTATTCTGATATTTAATTCCTTTTTTGCCCAGATGTTGTCTGAAATATCTGATCTTGGCTCAGCAGAGCGGCTGATTCATCGCGTGTATTAATGCATGTATTACACTTCATAAAGTCCAGCGTTTAGACTCTCAGCCTGTGTCTTCAGTGAAGGAGTGAAGGTTGTGTGTGGAAAAGCAACACATCCACATGAGAAGGGCTTTTCTTTTTTCAATAGTTCCACGACCACATGCCAGAGAGGCTGCTTTACCAGAGCAGTTTAGCCTCTGACATACACCGCATTTATCTTCTTCATGATCATGCCCAAAGAGGCCCATCAGCTTTTCAACAACGCTTTCAGCCAAAGCACTGTTCTGTAACTGGCAGTTGAAAGCCGCTATCAGAAATAACGCAGCTGTGTGCGAAACATTCATCCGGCACAGATAAGATGAATTAGTGCAAAAAGCTGATTTGTGCACCAACACTCTGAGCTAGGTGAGAGTTTCTTTAAATGTAATGAACTCTTCTAGTACTGCCCTGTCATGCTTAGAGGAGGTGTCCCGTTGAGGTTTGGCCTTTAAAGCCAAACTCAGAGGAAAGAGTGACACTGACAGGAAGGCGTTCCTCTGAGACGAGGCGTCATTTCTTTCACCTCTGGGAGACGCCGACTTACTTCAGGAGGTTCTTTAAGTACGTCTTTTACGGAAACACAAGCGGTTAAAGAGGATGTGGTTCGGGGTCAGTGCTGCATCATGCATTGCAGTTTAGACATAAAGGAAGACAAACACAAAATAAAGGCCTTAAAACAATATTGCAGCTATGTTGGTCCTCTGGTCAAGCGCAGGTAAAGTAACGCTCTTAATGGCCTCAAGCATGCATCATATAAGATATCTTGCAGTATGTGAAACTACTTGAACGTGTCACATGTCAGTCATACAACGTCCCATGGGTTGATGTCATTAGAGGTAATTAAACAGCGTGTTGACAGGGAGCCTCTGGTAGGGTCTCTCATGGCGGATTAGTGCCTGATGATGGATCATGACACAGACCAGGAAAGGCTGATTGAAGGCTGGCATGGAGCCCTGGTCAGGCAAACATAGAACATTTATGTGTTGGGGATATGCATGCACTGATCTGACTGGACCCAAACTACTGAATGGGAACTTGGATTTGTCCAAGGAGAGATGCGCTGGGTGGGGCGAGGACATGCACCGGTCTCTAGCTATAGGGTGTACTGCTTTTAGCCCTGGAGTACAAGAGGATCACCTCCAGGGTTGACTGCTGCTCTCACTCCCATCTGTTCTGTATTAAACAGGACCAAACCATCAGAACCAAACCCCAGGTGAGGTCCTGAAGAGGGCTCTTACTTGAGCCTGCGACCCCCTCATAGGGTTGGCAAACATGGAGAAACCCGGTATCTAAAAATGAAGTAGTATTTTGTTATTGTTACTACCACTGTGTACTACCCTGAGGTACTTGTTAAGCGTACGTGGCCACAGAGCATCGGGCCAAATCCTCCATGATGGTCTTTGCAGTCATCATATCAGATCTGAAGCGTGCGTCTTGGACACTCGAGTAAAGAGAAATGCAGAGCTGTCAACTGATGACCACCTGTGGTGAGTTGGATCAGATGATCGAGGGGGGGGGGGGGGCTCAATGTGCTGTGAGGCCTGACTGAGAGAAGAAGTCCTCTCTTTGTAGGAACTTCTCTCGCATCGGAGCGTCAGCACCTCCATGTGTCCATGTTACTCTGTGAATATATAACGGACCAGAACCACTCCATCAATGCATTGACAAAAAGGTGATCCAGGCTTCTGATTTGGATGCATGATGTACACCTTATAAGTATTCTGAGAGCATCTAACTAGAGCATGAGCTGGTCCCAGAACATACTTGAGTCTAGCCTGAGAATGGCCTCTGGACTCCCCAGACGGAGCTGCAATGTCCTCCGGGCTGCTGCTGCTTCCTCCAAAACTGGACAAAGCAGAGCAATGTGGTCGGGTTGAAATGTCACCGATGAGTGGAAATGATGAAATGAAGGGGCCGACTGTTGATCGCTCAAGATGAAGACAAAGCAGGTGGGACGGGGTCAACCGGAGGTGACTGAGAGGAAGCTGGGAATTGTTTTGGGGTGACACACATGTTCTGGTCGCCCCCGCCCCCCCACAGGTGAGCAATGTGTTTATTGATTGGAATCCCTGTTCCACTGACCCTTGAGCAAACCTTGCCCTTGCCGGGTGATCAAAGCCGTTGCATCATCGGATTGCTCACAGCTCTGGGGATGTTTGTTTTCGCAGCGAGGCCGGTCCAGCCGAGCGGTGCCCTGACTTAAAGCAGACTTCCTACTCCAGAAGTTTCCCCACATCTGCCGGGGCCCGTGCTTATGCCTGTGTGTGTGTGTGTATGTGTGTGTGTGTGTGTGTGTATGTGTGTATGTGTGTGTGTGTGTGTGTGTGTGTATGTGTGTGTATGTGTGTGTGCACTTACACCATGATCTCACCTTGTGTGCCTGAAGCTTGTTAAAGGAGAGATTACTGCACAAACAAGCTGTTGTCAGCTCCAGATCTAGCCGAGTCCTGGATGCTATAATCAGCAGCTGGACGTATGTCGACTTATCTAATATTACATAACTGTAAACAAGATTAAAGAAAATACACAAATGCAACCGTGCAGCCGTCAACACGCATAATGCTCTGCGTATGAGCAACGCAGCTTTGAGGATGTTTTTGTGAGGAACGGGGGGGGGGGGGGGGGGGGGGGGGGGGGGGGGATACTCCGACATCTGCTTCTGATGAACCTCCAGAGAAAGTTGAGGGCAGATATTTGGTCTTTTGTTTTCTTTCTTTCACAGATGATCAGTAGTGCCTGTTCGGATCCTTTCCCGTAAACGGAGGCTCTGTTTTGACTGTCCTTCTGGAATTCATCATGAAGGCCGTTCGGGGGTTAAATTCCGGGGAAGAAATAATCTTTCAGATATTGAAGGAGCATCAAGCAGTTTCCGTGAGCAGTGGCACAAGTGAGAACAGGTGATTTATAGTGGGTTAACATGCAGACCAGAGCACGGACAGTTGATGAAGACATTCTGCTCTTCTTCAGGACTCTTATGCATCAGTTTGACTTTCCCTGCTGCTGTGGGTGGTGGAGTAGAGGGAGATGCTCACAGGTAAGGGGGGGGGGGGGGGGGGGGGGTGTCTCTGGATATCCTCATCCATCACGTTGACACAATCCATTTGGACCTGATTTTAAAACCATGGTGTTCTTTTTACTGCTCCATATCACATTTTAAAAACTGGAGAGAAAGAGAGACGATATGAACAGATAACAAAACACATATCATCATCTTAAGTTATACAGCAATTTAAACCCTGAGGCCCGTTATCATCACCAGAACCATATTAAGCTGACTTATTTATCTAAATATCCAGTCAGGATTTAGAGACAGCTCTTCTAACTGCATCAGACAAAGGACTCGTCAACTCCATTGACCATTACGTCCTGCTAACTCAGGTTAGCGTAGCGTAGCTCCAAACACCAAGACGCTCAGTCGTAAATGAAACGCATTCTCAGTCCTAACATGTGCAACGCTTCTGTGACGCTGTCAGACAGGAACACCGTTCGTACGAATCCTGGTCCTGGCTGGGTCAGGGCTGCTCGCTGTGGGGTTAAGAAAGCCCACTCTTTCTTAAGATGTCCATCTTTTCTGAAACGTTCTTCTCCAGAAAGGTGTTGTCAGTAACTCACAAATCTGTGTCTCCTCCTTCAGACATTGAGTGTTAAAAAAAAAACAGAGCTACACCAAACTAAACACTAAACATGTCACGTCAATGTCAGAACTTCTTTAACTCTTACTACTAACACTAACGTCTGATAGCTGCTTCAGCTTCACAGTGACGCTGGCCCACTTGGTTGAACACGATGACAACCAGCACTATCGTCCTCATATACTTTAACCTGTAAGGTCTACCTAGAGGACCTCTCTCCCGACATAGAGACATAGAGGCTGAATCTGATTGGATAAGAGCTCTACTTAAAACAAGCTGCACTGGAAGCAGAGCACCAGATGAAGACAGGAGCTGTGCAATGAGATAATAAGATAACGGGAAAAATAATTAGAATACATGTAGTGTATCGGGGAACTAATGCTCTCACCAAAGCCACCAGACTGTTGAATGCAGGAGCTGCTGGTCTGCCTCGATCGGTTAGTCTGTCTGTTATTGTGTTTCGTTAATCAATCAGACTCCAATCAGGAGCCTCTCTCCCTCTCTCTCTCTCTCTCTCTCTCTCTCTCTCCCTCTCTCTCTCTCTCTTTCTCTCTCTCTGTCTCTCTCTCTCTCTCTCTCTCTCTCTCTCTCTCTCTCTCTCTCTCTCTCTCTCTCTTTAGGGGTCTAAAGTAGGTTTTGCTGCTGCCCCGTGTCCACAGCACTACATTACTGCTGTCTGATTCTCCAAGCTAACAGGAAACACACAGACTATGGATCAGTACCTCAAACAAACCCTCCTAAACATCCAGCTGTCCCTCTCCAGAGCTCCTCCTGCATGTCGTGAACTGTAAACAGATACGGTTTGACTGTCAGCTGAGTGAACGTAGTTTTTTCCCATGTTTGAGCCGGTCTGATGCACTTTTGGAAGAAAATTAAATTTAAGAGAAGAGGATGACATTGGAAAAAAAAGGGAGAAAATGAAAAGGAGGAGAACGAGGGAAAGAAGCTAGAAGAAAAGGAAAGAGGGAGGTAGAGAAGTAAAGGAAGAGGAGGCCAGAGAAGGGGCAACTGAAGGACTGATAGAGAGGAAAAGATGAAAAGAGAGGAGATAAGGATTTCAAGGGGAGAAAAAGCAACGGAGAGGAGGAACAGGAGATGAGAGGAAAGATGAGGGAGTGGTGAAGGAAAAGCAAAGAGCCGGGGGAGAGAGAGAGGCAGCCAAGGGGAGATCTGTGGAGGATTATACATCAGCTCACGTGAGACCGACTCTCCGGGACGACAGGAGACTGACAGCCCAAATCAAAACCACTCCGCTCGGCCGGCTTTCCAGATCCTCCCATATTCTTCAATCTCCCTCCTGTCTTTTCTGTTTCCTTCTCTCGTTCCCTCGCCCGTCTTCTCCCCCTCGGTGGTCTTCTTCTCCCCCCCCCCCGTGCCCGGGCCACCTTTGCCTGCGTGTTCACCATTAGGGTGCGGTCTCCGAAGTGATCAATCATCCGCTGAAGACCAGATGCATAGGTGGGAAGCTCTCAGAGACTCTCCCCTCATCACACGTTTGTTTCTCTATCTTCCAGGCACACCGACCAGAGCTGGACAACCTTCTCTCAGGATCATTAGAGCCACGCCGGGCGAGTTCTCACGTCGGAGAGTCCAATTGGCACCGAGAGAAAGCCGTTAGAAAGTTCTGACAACTTCGACACCCAGAAGTCACAGAATGCGATCTGTAAACCGCATGGTGCTCTGACCTGTGCGTTATCTGCCCGCTGTGCGGAGGGTGAAGGGGTTCAAACACATTTGCAAGTCTCCAGCGTTCTCCGGATGCAGCTCACTGCTCTTTAGGAGACGGTTCACAGTTAAGATTCTCCTCCTGTGGCTGGAAATGTTTGGATAGCCATCAGCAAATTTAGATTTGCATTAAGAGGGTCACATCTCTCTCTCCATGCTCCTCCGACTATGTCAGGGAGCCGTCTTCTTTTGCAGCTAAACTAAATTACATTCATCGTGCACATTAGTGCCAACATGAATGATTCATTTGGACTGTGGTGTTTTGGCGTTACTGTGGTGTGGTGTCGTGGCCTGTGCTGCTACAAACTGCCTCCAGCTCAGCCTTGCACAATAACTAAACCTTCTCTCTCCCTTTGACTATCGCACTGATTATTATCATGATAACTGCCAGCGATGGAGTTGGCATTCAAAGCAATATCTTCATATCAACAGTGGCCGACATGAGCACACTTCTTATGTAGTGACATGGTTCCCCCCGCCGCGCTACAGAGCGCTTTAGCATCTTTAGCATCAATTTAGCATCTTTCAGCTCCTTGTTTTGGGCTGAAGTGCTCTGATGAACCCTGATAACCTAAACAGGTTGATCAGAATCGTCTGCATTACGTACAGGCTGAAACATATGTGGAGCACATCCCAGCACAAGTGCACATCTTGTCATACATCTTGAAACCAATAGTTTTGCAATCCTACTTTGTGGCAGTTCAAAAGCTGAGGCCAGTTGTAGGCCTGTTATTTCAGAGCCAGTCCTTTTAGAGAAAGAAAAAATGATTTTGGGTGTTTTTGCCAAAGAAGGACCTCACATACAATGTTATTTCCCATTAGAGAAGCTTTGATGTACTTCAACTTCGTCCAAAGTGAAGAAACTTGGATTCTCCCTACACTGCAACCAGCAGCACAACAACAAACGTCTCTGTATGGTCACAAAGTCAAAACAGCTGCCCCGCACTTTAAAACAGCCTGAGCTGATGTGGAGGTCTTTTGCAATTCAGGGTGGACTAAAGTTCTCGCCAGCATCAATGTGCTGCAGCGGAAAGGTACCAGTCCTTTAGTCTGTATTGGACCAGATGCTCATCTCTCTTGTACTACTCCTAACTTAATCAGAAGGAAACACTCCAGGCATTGTCATGCATTATAAAGAAGTAGAGAATGACATCGATCAAGAAAGTTCACGGGACTTTCACCCAGTTAACTTATCTTAAGGTACTTAGCTGACATACTTATTCTGCATAACAAATGTTCTTAATTGAGCAGAAACTGTACGTTTCCTGGGAACACAGAAGTCTATTTTAAAAAGACACTTTGCCTGAAACAAGAGTCCACAGCTGATGCTAAATGAGTACCCAGAGGGTCAACTTGGGTCATGGTCTGAATGAGAATGTGCTGGATTAAGACACAGTACTGACCTTCTGTTGAACACTAGAACTTACTCGGCCAACAGTAGCCGCAGACATGAAAGTGCACATTATATATAAAAGGCATTTTTACTCTCAAGCAGCATAACTAGTTGTAAACTCAGCTGTTTTTTAACGGTGCAATGTCATGCATTACTCGTGGACAAAATGGGGCTTTAGGCAACAAACAAGTGGAGTCTGATGAATTCATACTCCGCCTCGGTTTTGCAGTGATGAATTGCACCTCCCGGGCGAGCGGTGTGCCTGTGAGTTTGTTTTGAAGCAATTAATGGAGAGGCTGGAGTCTGTTTTTCCAATGAGTTCGTGACACAATATCTGTGCCATCCTTTACGGGGCCTAGAACAAGCAAGTGATTAGCTTTGGAGCTGGAACGTTGTGAGGAAACTACCCTCGCATGGAGCTGAAGGGAGAGTAAAGAGCTCGTGTAAGAAAGTAGCCTCCATTAGTTTAATGAGGAAGGCTAAAGTGCACCATGGAAACTCACATTGTCTTATTTAGAGTGCAACAGAAATCGGTGAACTGGAAAAGCTCAGCAGTCCACCGGGTGGAATATTCCTGTGCCACAGTTCCTGCGTGTCTTGCCCAGTACCAATGCTAATTTCCATGAACACACTGCCATGAGCTCCGTGGTAGATACCGTTAGAATACACCGCTTATCTGACTGGAATATCATTCACTATATCAACCAACAACGAGATCACAAAGAGGCATCGGCAGCTTACTTCAGCAGCGACGACTCCATCGGTACCGGAGACGGCAGCGGTTCCTGTCTGCGTCACGCAGAGAGAGTTTCTGTCAATACGTCTGATCGTGATCAACTCTTTCCAACAACTGTAAACTTTGATGTCGGACCAAAGCACCATTCTGATGCCCCCAAAGATTGACTTTGTGGCCAGATGTTTGAAGTTTAAGTCTTCAGTAAACATCTAATGGAGGCACTGCACGAAATGTTGTCTCAACCGCAGAACGTCGTGGAGGATACTCGAGCGTCCGCCGTGTTTTCATCGTCTCTGTTTATCGCTCTGACAGCGCAGAGTGGGGGACAAACGTTTGTGTCCTTGGGCTGTGGAACACAGTGGTAATGAGCTCTTTACAGGAAGGAAGACCGTGGACTGAAAGGTCACGTTTGCTGTTCAAGTGATATTTCAGTGTCTCCCCTACATTTCACTATACAGTCTCACAGAGGTTCCACTGATGGCACACTTTCCATGTCTTTACTCCCACGAGGAGGAGGCATGAGCTTATCCACGGTGAAGCTGCATCACCAGCCTGGCAAAGTGGGTAACTGGCCCTCAAATCTCCAGGGGCCACAAAAGCCCCAGCTTTAATACGGCTATTTGTTTGTGGTAATGGTAGTTAAGTTTGAAACTACAGGAACGTGAACCACCGATGCACAGCGTCAGCTGACAGGATGAGGGCCTGTAGGCCGGTCATGATGAGGCTCAGCCTCACAGAGGCCCTGTGAAGATGACCACAAAGATAACCCGCTCATGTGTTTTATTTCAGAAGAGAGAAGCTTTACATGACGAGCAGTGAGGAAGACGTGCAGGAGGTAAACAGGGACCGACTAGGTTAACCGAGCCATGCAGTGACTGAATAACGGAGCAATAAATATGATCTTCTCTTCAGGACGTCAGTGACCATCTAATGGGAGGAGAGACAAACTAACAGGTTCTTCTCTGTGGAAGTGATTTACTACACTCCCCTCTTCACCAACACCACTATGTTCACTAACTACATGCTAACGGTGTCTGTCTGCTGCCCGCTGGTTTGCATTGAGTGGGCCTGAAAACTAAAACAACGTGCTGAACGAGGTCAAAAGTAAAACATGTTCCTGTGGGTTCGTCACAATGAGGGACCCTATTTGAATTACATGGTGGTCATATGACTGACTCTATACCAGAACATCTTCCTGTTTCTGTCACTTTGTGCTTTCAATCAGTCAACTGTTTCACAGAAAGTGTTGAAGTCCTGCTTGTAAAAACAGCGACGTCTGAGATCAGCTGACTCGCAGCAGGAGGTCACACGAGGATGCATTCAGGTTGATCAGGGTTATTCCACCGTTGCTCTGTTCAGTTTGACCGCATAATGATTTGTGTGCGACCATAAGAACGTGCTGGATGTAATGATCAGGAGCCACACAGCCGCCACTAACGCATGCCGTGATCCTCCTCCCTCCATAAGATGATCTCATCTTAAACATATTCAAACGTCTCCCTCCGTGTTTTATTCAGGAACCTTTAGAAACGTGCATCTCCACGGCCGGAATGAACACAAACACCATCCAGTGAGATTTAGATCACGGCTTACATCTTTATACGCCTCTGAAATGTGAAATACATCCTGTTAATGTATATGTGAGAGGAGAGGAAGAGTCATAGTTTATCATCCCTATAGATATGAATGAATACATACATACAAGTAAACCTGAAATAAGTTATGTTAAGTTCTTTAAAGAACACAAAGGCTCTAAAGAAGATTACTGCTGCACCCTATAGCTCATCTCCTCCGTAATAGCGCCGCTCTCCTCCCGTCTGAATATGCTGCATTGATTAATAACACACTTCATTCTCTCATTAGGCTACAACAAACTCTGGTCCTCGCAGGGAACTGGAACAGTCTCCATTATGGATTTGGTTCATTACTGCCAAAATAAACGGCCCCTTGTTATTCCAGCTCCCATTCATATAGGTCCGTCACACACACACACACACACACACACACACACACACACACACACACACACACACACACACACACACACACACACACACACACACACACACACACACACACACCTCCCGTGGCTGCTTATATGATTTCCTCCCTTTAGTGGAAACACGAGGGAACACACAGCAGGGTAAACAAAGCCCTGATCCTCGTGGATTAAAGTGTGCAAACAGATGAAACCCTTTGAAATCACTTAAACACACAGTCGACTGCTTCATGCTGTCATGTGGTTAATTCATCACAACCGCTGTGACAAATTACAAGACTCCCTCTTCTGAAAGCAATTACTGTAGGACATCAGAAACAACTGCATTACACCGATTCAGTATGAAACTTTTGATGAAATCTGTCTAATAAACACACTAAATACTCTAAATGAATACTTCACTTCTCCATCACCATTATTACTGGTGGACGCCATCTTGTGGAGGCCTTCAAAACTACAACAGAATCAGGCCCAGAACCAATGAAGGGATGTGTAAACCTGGGCCTGCGTGTGGAGAACACGCGTTTCAGGCTGAGCTCCTTTATTGATGACTTTTGAAGGAGAAGGTTTCCTGAAGTACAGGGTCTAACTGTAGACCTGCAGACCTGCAGAATGACTGATCCAGATCTCCTCCAGCCGGTTTAATGGACGAGATCAAACTAACGAGGCTCATATTGACACATGGCGGCTTTATGGTTTGAGTCACGTGAGTCTAGAATGAATATATTTATGACTTCTTCTTGACCATCAACGGCCGAAGCTCTGGATGTGGGCCGCTCTAGGCCGACCTACCTGTCTCGACTTTGGAGTGGTCGGTCCTCTCCGTCACCTTCTCCTGGCTGATGAGGTAATCGACGATGCGCACGCCGATTGGCGGCTCGGTGTGGTTCCACTCCATGATGACCAAGGAGCTGCTGGGCTCGTAGGTGTAGGACAGCTTCAGCCTGGCGGGACAGAGGGACAACGGAGGGACAGAGACGCCGTCAGAGAGCCGCTCTCAACCGGCGGCTAACGTTAATGCCGGTTAACTGCGACACAGTGACAAGACATTCTGCAATCAGTGCAGCAGCTCATTTCATTGATTAGCACTCCCACGCTTTATATTACAGCCACCCTGATGGCTGGAGAACATGGCGGCATGAGATGGAGGGCTGCCAGCTAAACGACGGATGGTACGAGTTTGGAGTATGAAGTTACTAACATGGGCTGGGGAAGAGGGGCGCAGGTGGGCAGTCCGTCTGCACCGAAAGCACTGGAATCACACCGACACCAGTCATCGATGACGTCACCTTTACCCGAACACCACAGCATGCTCATCATCGCCTCCTGTAGGGCCTGAGGGGGGGGACGGGACGGACAGAGAGACACAGAGACAGAGAGAGAGAGAAAACTAACATCAAACATCAGAGCATATGTCATATTGGAACAGGCAATATTCAAATGTAAACACAGTGACAGACACTATGGATAAGCAAACACCTCCAAGTGTCTGGAGTTCAACAGACCTCTCCATGTCTGTGACATTCTATCAGGACTCACTGAACCCACCCGGAGTGTTTACATGCGTCGCTGCAGGACGTCGTCCACACACGATGAAGACACTCGTGATATTACAGGCGCCCGGTAACGTCCTAACAGAAGCTACGTGTCCATGTTACTCCGTGTGTGGAGTACGTTTCCTCCCTTTAAACATGCAGCATTGTCGACGGCTCAGGAGGCAGAGCGGTTGCCTGGTGATCACAAGGCTCCCGGTTCAGACTCTGGACCCCTACCCGTTCACGATGAGCCGGCTGGCACCTCGCGCCGCTGCCTCCGCCATCACTGCGGGTGCATATTGGCGTGTGTCGAGCGGGCGGCAGACTGGAAAAGCTCTAAATAAATGCAGTCCATTTACCGTTTATATCTATGTTCACCAGCTTCTCGTCCTCCCCGTCTTTGTTGGTGCGCTGCAGCACATGTCGGCCGTAGATCAGCGGAATGGAGAGAGAACATTGGCGCTGGTGCTGTGTTGTGCTGTGCTGTGCTGTGTTGTGTTGTGTTGTGTTGAGTTGTGTTGTGCACACGACATACAAACAATAGAAGCAGCTCCGTAGTCCTACTAGAGGTCTACAGCTCCACAGGGTGTCCCTCAGGCTGTCTTCACACTGCAGGCCAAAGTGGCCCAAATGTGATTTTTGCGCATAATTGACACACAACTGTGTGAAGAGCACACATCACATGAAATCTGATCTTTGAAATTCTGATATGGGCCACGTTCATATGTCAGATCCACTTATTGAGACTTATGTCACTCACTGGATGTAAATGTGTCACAATTCAGCACAGTGAAGCCGTTCACGTCACGACCGCATTGCATACACACACACACACACACACACACACACACACACACACACACACACACACACACACACACACACACCTCCTCACAGAAGGAGCAGCACCTCCTGCTCTAGAATTCCCAGGCTTCCACTGCAGTGTTAACGATTTTAACGGTTCTAACAGTGCTAACAGTGATAACGGTGTTAACGGTGCTAACAGTTCTAACAGTGTTAACAGTGTTAACAGTGGTAACAAGCTATATATATATATCTATAGCTTGTAATTACTGCATATGCAATAGCAATACAGAATGTTGCCTGTGCATCGTGTCTCTACAGTCTGACAGCAGCTCCACACAGCCTCTGTAACCGTCTGTCAGAGAGAAGATGCATCCACCGATCACGATCGTGTCTCGGGAAACGGTGCGATAGATTCCAGATGAAATTGCAGTTTTCCAGACATTAGACAGTCCCAGACGGTTAAGGACAAACACAGCTGACCCACCTGGTAGGTCTCGTTGTTGGACACCAGCTCGTAGATGGGCGCGGCCTTGGTGATCTGCAGCAGGACGGGCTCGGACCGCTGCCGTCCCTGCACCACCCTGGGGCTCATGTGGCAGAGGTGGCAGGAGCGCGGGCACTGGCCCTGGCTGTTGCAGTCCATGCGGACGCCGGCCGCCATGCGCTTGGCGCCCGTGTCCAGCAGACTGGCGATGTAGGCGGGGTAGGTCAGCGTCCTGGGCTCCTTTTCGCGCTCCTCCGACTCCTCCGAGGGCGAGTTACCTGACCGAGCGGAAGAAGGGAAAAGAAATCCTTTAAATCATCTTTCCAGACAAGATTAGGACGCGCTTTGCAAAAGACACCACACATTTATTTAGCAACATGACAAATGGCCGTGATATTTTTTCCTCTGCTCAGTTTATGGGACTGGATTTAAAGGTTCCCCATGTCTCAGTGTCTCAGTGACTAACGGGGACAATGGGTTTGGACATTGGTCCAGTACTGAAGCTGCAGATGTCATCCATCAATGAACGATCACAGCGCCACTGACAACATTCTGGAGAGGACCCTACAGATACATGAATACATTTTCATAATATTTCTGTTTTTTAAAAGGGGGATTTTTCAGATTAGCATTTTAGGAAACTGCTTGGCTGTGAAAAAAACCCCAAAAAGGCAATTTAAAAGCCCAAGCACCAATTAGGGAATCGGCTTGTTGTGCAAGCTGCCTTTGATGGAACACAACTCAGGTTTATGATCAACGGGTGAGCGCACACGCTATGGGACCAACACATGTGCACAGCATAATAGGAACAGTTGCTGTGCTTTAATGTCAAGTTTTTGTTTCACAACTTCACAAAGCAAGTGATCTTTTGCTCTTTCCTCTTCTGTGTGTTCAGTGTAACAGCAGTCTGTATTTGAAGCATGCTGCTGTGTTTCCTTAGAGTACGTTTTGTAATAAAGCTTTTTCTTCATATGTAAGCTGGGATGAACGTAAAAATCCTCACACGCAACACCTCAAAACTAACTCCACATTGGGTTAGGGTTAGGGTTAGGGTTAGGGGACTGAAGCAGTTAGCTATGCTCTTCAAAGCCACCAGACTCCACTGACAAAAGCAGTCATTTAACCTCACGACAACAAGAGTTACCGTTTGTTTCTTTGTGTTATTGTGTGTTTTGGAGGGTTAGTCTCACAGTACCACCAACAAACTAACGGATCAAGGCAGCGGAGACAGTGATTGTCAAAGGAGACACGGTGAAGGACATTCTCAATACAGCGTGTACTTAAACTACTGGAGGTAATACACTGACTAGAGATAACTAGCTCATAACCCCACTTCAAACAATCCAAACTAAGCCTTCAAGAAGGAGAAAGCCAGAAACACAGAAGGTCTCCATGGATTGTCAGAATAATTATACATGGAGTGAACACACAATGGATGATGCATCATTAGTTTAGACAGCCCCTCCTCCTGCACCCATGGTACACACATTTATGTATGTGTGTGTGTGTGTGTGTGTGTGTGTGTACCTGAGTGGGTGACGGGTCATTAAAAAGAGATTAAGAATCTAAGTGCTCCAATAACAATATGCAGTGTTTGTGTGGGTTAGTAATTAAGGCCTTGTTGATTACACCTCATCTCTGAAGTACACACATCACCTCAGGTAACGCCGCCATCAACTAGTTACAGAGAGAGAGTTTAACTCAGCCGAGTAAAAGAGCCACAGAGTCTCTGTCACGTCAAGAAAAAGAAGCGCTGAAGAAAATACAGCAGAGAGCTCTTCAGACGCTGAGGCTGAAGATACTTCTGTTGAACTGAAAAAGGTTTATATTAACGAGAGTCAGGAGGTAGTCAGAAACAGAAAGTCGGGCTTTGTGTTTGTCAACCATCACAAATACAAAGTACAAGGTGGAGCCACTCAAAGCCACGATGTGCAGTTCTGTTATTTACAATATCTTTCAAATCGTTACGATGGTGGATTTAATTAGAAAATGTAGGACCGTTCACCTTTAATATTAAATACATTAATATTGAAACAAACAGGTTAACCAACCATAAGAAACAGAAAAGGAGAGCCTCTCAGAGAGACCGTGAGCTGCTGGAACGCTCTCCATACAGCATCAAATGACACAAAGGGAATAACAGAAATGAAGCCAAGAAGACAGTGGGAAAGAAACAGCAACTCAAACCACTGGTTCATACGACAGAGACACCACGGTGCGCCTGGGCCCGTCATTTAAGCGGCAATAAGCCAGGTGGTGCACATAGCAGCAATTATTATTAATAATGATCTAACATTCTAAACAAAGACAAAAGACGGCCAACACGGGGTAACGGTCAGGTGTAATGAACGAACAGCTGCATTGGTGAGTCTCTCTCTGTGGGCCAGACTTCTTATATTATTGGGTTTATGACCCACCCCTGGTATAACGTCTCCCGAAATAAAAAATGTCTACCGTGTGAAATCAATTTAACAGGAGAAAGTGAACAAAAGGACTTCAAATGCACATAAATCACGTTGTACATGAAAGTAAAAAGCTGGACGTGATGCGTTCAGGGACACGGGCGCTTGATGGCAGAAGATAATGTGCTTTCCTGTGTTTGGATGTCTCCATTCCAACTACTCGTCTCCCCAAGGTGAGCTGTTCATTGTTGTGCGCAGTAACAATGCTACTCTCTCCAATCCTCATCTCTGTTTCTGTGTCACACAAGAGTAAAACCAGAGAGCTCCATCTCTCCTCTGAACAGCACTCTCCTTTTGTCAGTCTCTCTCTCTCTCTCTCTCTCTCTCTCTCTCTCTCTCTCTCTCTCTCTCTCTCTCTCTCTCCATATTGTAAAAGCATCGATGGTCAACCCCCAGCCTTGAGTTTAATAATGTAGGTGCGGTTTTGACGAAGTAAGAAGAACGTGTGCTATGAAATAGACGATATCTCCGGTTCTGTCGCATCAAATTTCGACCCTTTTGTTCCGAGTGAGTCCGACAATATTGTAGGACTTCAACTAACGAAGTGGTGCTGAGAGTCACAACGTCTTAAAGACAACAGACGGGCTCGGACACGGTCCCAAAACCAATCCCTCATCCCAGCTGAGACCTAATTGGCGTCACTAAACTGTAGACACAGGACAGATGCATGACGGGGAACTCGCAGCGTGTATGACGAATCCGTGTGTGTGTGTGTGTGTGTGTGTGTGTGTGTGCATGAAGCTGGGGATTCGGTGCAGCTTTGACCCGCGGAATGACTCATCATCTCCACGGCACACAACAGATGGAGCTCAGAGCTATTCAGATTCATATAATAGCTCTCCATCCACCCCTTTCCTTCCCACTCTCTCCACAGAGAGATAACTCAACCGCTTATCTGCTGCTGACTCCAGTCAGTCCTTCCTGTTTTACAAAAACACACTTTCAAGTCTATAAATGTTTGAGAGAGGAGGAAGGGAGACGCAGGGGGCAGAGAGGCAGATCGATGTTCACTCTCTCGTTTGTGTTGCATCCCAGCCTGCTTCCTCTCCGTTAGAACGCCTCTCGTGAGCGAAGCGATGACTCATTACGTCACCGTTCATCTCGGCGATCAGAGCGCTGTGGTTTCAGTCCCCTGACATCTTCTCTCTAGACGCATGGCGGCGTGCTCCCGCATCCCCCAGCATGCACCCCTCTCTCCTCCAGCCCGATGGAGACCCATTCGCCGACTCCACGGACTCGAGGGGTTGAGCAGTACCGCTTGGATCCTCGAGATGGTGCTGGTGGATCACCGGAGGCGGAGTCATCGGTGCACGCTGCTCCACTGTTCGGCAGACAAAGCAGAGCAAACCCTACCTGCTCTTTTTAAAGGTGCACTGAGATGAACATCATACGGTCGTGGGGACGTAAATCACGAGCCGATCCCAAAAGAGAGTTGGAAATCAAGGCGGGAGAGCAGCGGGAAAACGACGTTAAAAAGAAAAGGGTGTTTTGGTTAGAGGCAGAATTAGAGGCAGCAAAGGGGGGAGAACCCAACGAGATTAACAAAACTCTGTCTGAGTGACGCATCCTAAAGCCCTGAAACCTGCGAGATGGCACACATCAAACAAATCTGTGTGACGGGGAAATTGCTGGTTTCTCTCCACATGCGTGTGCACATCCTGTGAGCCTCCCTGTGCAGCCGTGTGCAGCTTATACCTTGATGTCTCTCTGCAGTGGGGGACGGGGGACGCATCCAACTAAAGCCAATCTTAAACAGAACGGGGTGCGTCCTTTCCCTTTCCATCTGCAAAGCCACGCTGAGCTTTGTTTGTCAGTGTGTGTGTGTGTGTGTGTGTGTGTGTGCGTATGCTCTGCAGAGCGGCAACGATCAGCACCGCACGCACCAGAACTCCCAGGAAGCAGCGCTGATATTAAGCATTCATCTAGGAAATAATATCTAGGATTTGACCTTTAAAATTCACCTCGTGCAGAATAACTGAGAAGAGCTGATTTGGTGATTCTGCAGGTTCATCGTTTACCCGAAGCCCTGATTCGTGATGTGGCCACGACTGAAGCATCCTCGAGCGAGCCACTTATAAAAAACACCCGCTGCTAACTGGCTGACCTGCAACCTCGACCCAGAGGGCGAACCACATTTCCCCGTCGCATCAATTCACAAATCACTAATTAACTGCCTGAACAGCTAATTAACCTGGGACTCATCACTAACCTCGCATTAAGGACTCGGCGGCGGGGACAGAAGGAAACAGATTACTGTCATCGTCTTGATAATCCACTGATGACGAGTGGCTACTTTACAAGGAGCGACAGTTATGATCATTTTACATCCTGGTTATTATAATAAAACAGTCAGAGGGTTATTCCCTTCATGAATAAATACAAATGTTGAAGAAAAAGAAGGTGTATTTCAATGTTTAGACAACTGAAGGTAATCTTCATCCGCGGTGCACGCCGAGGACAACTGTCCCCCGTCAGCCCGTTCTGTGTGAACGGTGCCGACTGACGCGTCTCCTGCCGTCAGGAGGTCCGGTGCGTTTTGCTGCAGGCCAGTTATGATAAGAGACACACACACACACGCTGTGGGACCGACACATGTGCACAGCATAATAGGAACAATTGCTGTGCTTTAATGTTGAGGTTTTGTGTCACACTTTGTGACACATTTGTGTTCTTTTAACTGGTGTTTCACTTCGGGCCCCTCATGCAATACAAAGGGGGGACCAGACGTTTGAGGTCAGATGATCCGACACAAACGGCGTCCTGACGCGACCCGGGCGTTCTGCGCCTCGCCCTCACAGCTGCATGGACTCGCTCTGATTTCCTTCATGACAGCTCTATTTCTGGAGCCACGGGTCGGGCATCTGAGTGCAGAACAAACCCATGAAATGTATTTGTGATTGTGGCTTTTCAGGGTAAAATATGATGCAGTTCTGTCATCGCAGGGACAGCAGTGCCCTGGTTTCTAGAGGTTTGGTGGAATATCAGATGGCATCGCCTCTGGCTTTGACACGATTATACCGTCTGCCTTAATGCCCATTTAATGCAATAACTAATAAGAAACGCAAAGGAGAAATCACAAATACCAAAGGCTTTTTTGTTGGCTTCAACGTGGCGCATTCATACAAAGAAGGTGCTATAAATGTAATAATTATTGTTATTAACGCTGAGATGAATGAATGAACGGATCAACGGATAAACAAGATGGAACAAAGGTGGACTCACATCATAGCCGGGGAACCACACAACCTCAACATGGCTTCAATCATCGCCCCCAAACCCAAGGCCCTTCAATCCTGTTCATCCAGCCCTCCTTCAGAACCAGCTGACACACACACACACACACACACACACACACACACACACACACACACAGACACACACGTGAAGCCTTGACAGAGGCCTCATGTTTAAAGCAGCATGTGGAGCGTGGCGGTCCATGACCGGACCCTGTTTGTCTAAGTGCTGATTAGAGCTGCTGACCGCCGCCTGTCGGGCCCATTAGTGACATCTCCTTCATGGACGCTGAAGGGCTCCGCTAATGGCGTCCGTCCGTCAGCGTGTTCTCTATACGTGTTCATCAGCTTCACTTTCACCAACCTTTAACTCCGTCTCCGGGTTCTTTTCTTTCCTAACAAGGTCTACTTGTACATATCATGTTCACCTGGGACACTCCACCATACACCACGCATGTTTCCATTAGTCCTCTGTCAGTGCATCCTGCAGCCTCATGGGAACGATCACGTCTCAGCATTAGCCTTCTTCAGCTGTTAATGGCATCCCAGAGTTGTCAGTGACAAAAATAACTAGTCACAGCTAAATGAATCCCCATCAGGAGCCACTACGTCCATTAGTAAGTCCACTGATTCACAGCAGCAATAGTACAACCTGTTCAAACATCATGAACTGGTAATGGAGATGCAGTACAAGCTGCTCAACTGTGGTACTAAACATATTTGCAGAAAGTTGGTCGACAACGTAGTTCATGTGGTTTCCCAAAATATCCGTTCTTGCAGCGTTCACTTGTAGCTTGACTTTAACTAAGACGCTCCAGAGACTTGAGTTGAGGGAAACACGGTTACTTGTTAGTGTCACGGGGTGTGGTGGAGGACTCAAACGCAGGCCAGAAGTAGAGAGAAGCATTTAATGATTAATTCAAAACAGGAAACTCACAGGACACAACAGGGGATCCACGGACAAGACGAGAGACGAGGGGGAAATCCAATAAACAATCTATCCAGAACGCTCACAGATCATGGATGTACGGTGGACGTTCCTCGGAGCAGCTCTACTTCTGATCGTCCTGTCATGTTGGACCGAGGACAGGCTGTACGGGCCGGGAGCTAGCTGGTTAGCATGCTAATTGAAGCAAATTGAAAAAGCTAACCTACACCTACAGCAACAGAACACACAATGTGTACTGTGGCCTGTAAATGTAACCGCTGTCAGTCATGTTTAATCTCTCTCTTCCACCAGCGGCTCTTTTCTCTCACAGACCCGTGGATTGTTTGCGAGCTTTATATAACTAACTGCTAAAGAGCAGAGTAATGCAGTGCAGCAGAATGGTTCTCCGGTGTTTCTGAGCGCTTTAATGAACCTCGGATCCAGGAGAGAGCCCACTGAGTGAGGCTTAATGAAGGTAGAAGACTGCTGGAGGTTGAGGAGCAACGTGAGGCGTGACTAGAAAAGTCCTTACAAGAACATCTGTCACCGACTACACACCTGCTCCTGTTTCACTGAGGACCTTTTCTTTGTGCTTGCTGTTCAACAGGATCAGGAAATTCAGACTGTCTGAATATTTCATTCAGGATCTAAAGTTTCACATTCTGCTTCACTGAGAGAACAAGTCTGTTCACCTCACTGTGGGTTTGTGTTCTTCTTCTACTCCGGGCTTATATTTGGAAATGATAAAGATAAAGGATATATATATATATATATATATATATATATATATATATATATATATATATATATATATATACAAATATGCACATATATATATATATATATATATATATATATATACAAATATGCACATATATACAAATATGCACATATATATATATATATATATACATATATATATATATATTTATATATATATATATATATATATATATATACATATATATATATATATATGTATATATATATATATATATATACATATATATATATATATATATATATATATATATACATATATATATATATATATATATATATATATATATATACGTATATATATATATATATATATACGTATATATATATATATATTAGTGCTGGGCAAGTTATGAAGTAGAGATAAACTAAAGACAAGCTAACAGACGCCACAGAGAAGTGGAGAGATACAAACTGCAGGGCGACTAGTGTTGAGAAGACGTCGGTCTGAGGAACGTTCTCAGGATCATGAATGACGTCACGTAGGAGCCTCCCTCCAGACGCACCGTCACCAGAAGAACACACGAGTCTATGAAGAGGAGAGGACTACAAAAGAGACGGAGTCACAACGCGCACCGGCCGTCTCTCACCGGAGACTACCGGACATCGCCGGGTAACAGTCGTCACCTCTGAGTTACGGTGCATTATGTTGATGAACAGTGGGAGCTGCGTTCACACGCTCTGACTGTATGAAGACAGAAGACACACATTCTGATGAAACGTGTGGAACATTGTATTCATGTTGCACAGCAGTGGAACGTTTAAATAAAGTCACACACTGAGCACAGATAGTAGAAATATAACTGATACTGCGTGAAGAATACTGCTGTTAAAAAGAACCTGATCTGTTTAAAGTGATTCAAACCGTTATTGTACTGTTGTTCATATAGCAGTACTGTAAAATACAAGTGAGCAATACACTACTTTTAATTCATTATTGAACTTTGTGCATAACACTGAGATTAATCAAGATTAAAAACTGTAATCATTTCCCAGCACTGATATATATATATATATATATATCTAACACACATAATAGTACTTCATTATTTAAAAACCTTGCAATACTTATTAGGAATAAATCTGAAGTCAAACACATGAAATCAATGCAGCATTAAAAGCCATTATTATGAACAAATAATGAGCAGAGATTTTCATTTCCTCCCACTTATGGAAAGGTCACAGAGCTGTTGTGAGGTGGTGTGAAAAGGCCACGAGGCTTTAGAAAACTCAAAGTAAATGTTACAACGTTCAGGTGAAGGAACAGACACACGGTCTATGGAGACCAAAAGGATCCACAGAACAACGTGGTTAGCTCTGTAACGTTAAAGAAAACTAAAGTAGGAGTTACTGAGTTCAGTAAAGACATCAAGGTTTGTTTCTTTCTAGTGTCCTTTCCCCCCAAATCTAATCCTCATAAATCAAGTGGAACTCCAGTATTCAGTTAGAGAGGGATGGGACTTTCTATTATCTATTGATTTAAGAGTGATTTTGTTTCTCCTAACAAACACACCACAAACACCTAAAAACTAAATGTAACAAACGTGATTGAGGCTTTCAGAGTCGATCTGTCGACACTGAGTGACTGTGCAGCTGGTGAGAAGACACGCTTCACTCCCACTCATTCAGCAATTCACGGAAATCATTTCACCGTCAACAGAAGAACAACTTCTCCTCTAAAGCGACAAAAACGCCTGAGGCAGCGACAATTCATTTATGTTAATGACGAAGAGTTCAGGAGGCAGATCGGTGCAACTCCACAGTTTAAAATCTCGTCCTATTGAGGTATAACTCTAGGGCTATCACCATGGACACGCTCACTGCAGCCACTGCACGCACACACACACGCACACACACACACACGCACACACACACACACACACACACACACACACACACACACACACACACACACACACACACAAACACTTACAAGAGAAAAAAAAATCAGCAATGAAAGGTGAGAACCATAAAGGTCGAAGCTGCCACGGGGGATTTCTTTTTTTTCTGAACACCGATAAAGATCAATTTGAGCGTCTGAGGCTGTTGGTAATAAGATATAAGATGGTTGTTGGGGGACTTGTCTGCTGAAAATCTATAGCAGGGGCCATCAATTCTACCCCGCCAGCAGGGAGTTACAGTGAAGACTGGACACACACACACACACACACACACACACACACACACACACACACACACACACACACACACACACACACACACACATTTAATACAACGGTTTACACCTGGTTCAGGTTTCTTTGGGATCTGCCAGTTTGGATGTATTTATGTTTTTTCTTCTACATATTTATTCTCTCGCCGTTATTCTGCTGCGGTGGTGCGTTCAGGGCCCTTATCTCTCCAAATGAGAGGGGCAGCTGGCATTTTCTTCACACAGATTACAGAGGGGGAGGGAGTGAGACGGAGAGGGAGAGGGAGAGAGAGAGAGAGAGAGAAAGGGAGAGAGGGAGAGGGAGAGAGAGAGAGAGAGAGAGGGAGAGAGGGGAGAGAGAGTTTTCTTGCTTTCTGCTTTTTTTATCGGACAAGGCGCTGACCTTCACGGCGGGGTCCGACACTAAACTCTCGCCTCATCCAAACAGCTGAAGAGAGGAATTGGAGAGCGGAGATAGAGTTGAGTAAAAGTGTCCGACTCTTTTTCACTGTGGCAACATCCTTCACAAAGTCATCCGTAGACAATTAGTACACCATAACAAACAAACCAGAGATGATCTTGTTGTTGGACTTCTCTGAATAAGGAATATTGAATATAAAATTTTATCTTTCTGATCTTAGTGACGAGTGGACAGCAGGTCTTCGTCATCTTCCTCCTACAAGGGAGTTCAAAGGGACAGCGGGGGCCGGAGCACCGAGACCTGATTTAGACCTGTTAAGTTCTGTTAAGTTCCTACTGATTAAAACCCAACATTTCCTGATTCTTCTGCTTCAAAATAAAAGCTTTTTTAAAAAGCTTTTCATAAGAGAATAAGGTGGGGTCATTCATTGAGAAGAAGTTATAGGAACATGTATTGATCATCTCATTTTGGACCCTTGTTAGCAGCTGTTCTGTAATGAAACCAGTGTACTGAGACTGCAGGGAGGAAGAGTAAGCAGCAGCATGAATGGGAGACTTTTATCAAGAAGAATTTATAGGAAATGAAACGTGTTCATGCACTGTTTTACAGCCGCTCCCTTGACCACGGAATATATAAGATCACTATCAGATCACTATCAGATCACTATCAGATCCGAAGGGTTGAAGGATCAAGTGAGGAAACAAATATGAGTTCCCATCTGGTGCATACAAGAACCAAAGTTGCATTAAAAAGACAAGGCTGGTGATGTCTGGACACAGACACACACACACACACACACACACACACACACACACACACACACACACACACACACACACACACACGATGTCATGCAAACGAGACAAAGAGAGAATCGCAGAGACAATGCTAACATGCTAATATTCAGCAGGTACAGTGTGTAGCGTGTTAGCTTGCTAACAGTTGCTAATCAGCACTAAACACAAAGTGCAGCTAAGGCTGATGGGAAGGATCTGGTTTGCACTTTTTGAATTGAACCTTTTTGACCATGACAGAGGAAAGTCAGGGAACATTAACAGTCAGTCCTCTGGGGACCGTGAACAGGGAACATTAACAGTCAGTCCTCTGGGGACCGTGAACAGGGAACATTAACAGTCAGTCCTCTGGGGACCGTGAACAGGGAACATTAACAGTCAGTCCTCTGGGGACCGTGATATGGGAACATTAACAGTCAGTCCTCTGGCGACTGTGAACAGGGAACATGAACAGTCAGTCCTCTGGGGACCGTGAACAGGGAACATTAACAGTCAGTCCTCTGGGGACCATGAACAGGGAACATTAACAGTCAGGCTATATTAATATTAACTACACTGAGCTGGACACCCTGACTTCAGATCACTTACTGCACAGACAGACAGCGTCACTGTTATTGAGTGAAGTGTGTCATCAGACGAGATGGAGGTGAGTGGAGAGAAAGAAGAAGTTGGGGCTGAAAGCATTGCTGGTCGTCTGCTGGCTGACACAAAGAACACCTGTGTAGATTACTGAGCAGCACAGAGGAGACTCACTTTCATCCAGGATGTGTTTCACTCACTTTTCATTACGGAGGCTCAGAAGCAGAGGCCTGCTGAAGGCTGTTGACGAGCTATATGGTTGAACATAAAACCTCTCTGTAGGTAGAATCAAAGGCAGGAGGAAACACGCCCCCCCGGGGAGTCCGCTCCTCCAGCATTTATCCTCCCGACAGCTCACGTCAGCTCCCATATCATACCGATTCAGAGTAACGGACTCGCCGACTGTCACCGGTAGTTCATGCAGAGCTGCTGTACAGCAACTCCACTGTTACAGCTAAATGTGAGACGGTTTACAGGTTACAGGTCTGCACCTTAATGTCTGCTGCTGGACCTCAGGTTGAACAGTCCAAGAGCTGTGAGGTCACTGGAGAAGTCATTATTGTCATAGTCATAATGTTTACTAATTTCATAACTTATTTATACAGTATTTATTGTATATATATATATATATATATATATACATATATACGTATATATATATATATATATATATATATATATATATACATATATACGTATATATATATATATATATATATATGTATATATATATATATATACATATATACATATATATACATATATACATATATATGTATATATATATATATATATATATGTATATATGTATATATACATACACTTCGATACAAACAAAGAAGAAAGAAGGAATTGAGTGGAGGAGGAGGAGGAGGAAAGAAGAGAGCAGCAGGAAGGAGGGAAGCAGTTTGCTCTGAATAGTCGTCCACATAATTGATTTTTTTTTCAGCCAATCAACCGCTGCGTCTCTGATGTGTCTCAGTCTGTAAATGTGTCTTTTGCAGGTGGGACCAGAACGAGGACAGGAACATAAAGGCAGAAGCATCTCCAGTAAGATGACACCAGGCTCTGGTGACATTTCATTTTAGGTCAAATTGACACATCAGAAATATGTCACGTTGAAAGACATTCACTGTTCTGAGCTTCCATGTCGGCCGCAAATACTATTGGAGAGACAGACGTCTCGCTCACTGCCTATTGGTTAGGACAGAACTGAACAAACTAACTCCTCCAGAGAAATGACACATGGTCTGATTATCTCATCTAGTTTTCTAAAACTTAACCACCTTTTCTTAATCCTAAGTAGTTTTCTTGCCTAATTCTCAACCAACCCAGCTGTTCCCTATGAAGAGCTTTATTTTGAAAAGACAGCATGCACGTAACGAGCGGAATTTGACACGAGTTGCTTAACTTTTGTAGGAGAACGCACCGAGAACGAGGAATAAGTTTTCCGTTGCACGAGGATCCGCTGACTGTACCCACGCTCCACCACCGTACTCCCACTGTGTGCACCATCTCTGCTCTCTGTTCTCCACCACTTCACAGTGATTATAAATAACCTATGGAAGACAGTGCAGAGAGTGCAGCCTTGCCGCAGGAGCTGTCCCAGCAAATGGAATATAATAACCCACCCACCACCACCACCACCACCACCACCGTCACCACCGTCACCACCGTCACCCAGCTCGCGTGCTGCAGCCCAATTGGTGCAGCAGGAAATATCAGTAATTAGGCAGAAAGAAAAGTCTCTCTGCAATTACCGCCTGATAGGAGAGCCATTCGTTAAGCTCGTTAGTGGGGAGCGGGAGCTTCGTTAGGAGAGGACGACGGGTAGCAACAGCAGTAAAGTTGATTCATATCCACAATGCTGCTGACCTTTGTCACACATCATGGGCCATTGTTTTCACCTGCTCTGTCATCAAATTCATTTTTCCCACAGAAACACAAATGAACAGGATCTTCCATCTTTGTCTGGGGTTGGAGGAGACCGTCAGTGAAGCTTCATTCACATGACGGGTGGAGGGGAAGCTGTGCCGGTGCACAGTGGTGGAGACACATGGTGCTCACCTGACACCCTAGATGCACCACATGAGGGAGTGAAACAACGTCTGTGATCGATCAGCGTAGACGTCCACACAGATTTAACGACCGCAACAAAAGTGATGCGGTCGGTCCGGTAATCCAGGACACGGACCAATCAGCGTCCTGGGAGGAGCTACTGGCAGCCGTGGGCGTGGCTTAGGTGTGTGTGTGAGATGACGGTTAGCTTAGATGCTGCAAGAGCATCAGTAGCTTCAGTGAGAGAAGAGCAGAGAACGACGCTGAAGGCTTTTCTTAATGAGAAAGGTGTTCTGAGGGTTTGACTGACAGACGGTTCATCCATTCATGTGCCAGGTCCCAAAGACTGCTTCTGACGGTTCTGTGTAACAAACCTGTGGGTGGGTCCGGTCAGGAGGACATGTGCTCCCCTCAACATGTAGCTACAGATAAGAAACATGTGTTCATACATGACAAAGAAACCAAACAGCACTCTGTTTGAAGTTAGAATGAAGTGAAGTAGTTTTTTGCATGAAGAGTTTCGCAAAGTGAAACTTTGTTTGGAGAACTGATGCTTCCATATATGGAATGTATTTGACTGAATTTCAGGTTCAAGACGTCTGCAAATGTTCTCCAGGAGTTGGAGAAATAAACTATTTTGACTGGAGTGTTGACAAACCACATGAATGCTTTCCAACAGGCCCGGACGCCCTGCACAGCGCGAGCGCACCGCCGTACAGCGACAGTCACTGTCAGTCCTACCGGAGCTCAGACAGCCGAGGACAATGTGCATCTCAAGAGAGAGAGATCCACCGAAACAAAGCCACAGCGGCGCCGCGGCGCCTTTAAACGCCCACCGTTTGCCATTGATTAAGTCCCCGAAAGTGTTTCAAACCGATGCAATTACGGGGTGAGCAATTGATCGGCAGTTAAAGGTTGTTCAAATGAAAGTCACGCGGAGGTTGGCAGAAACTGAGGCGGTGACATTTTGTTGTGTATTTTGTTCTGTCAAGCAGCAGGCAAAGAGTCACAGGAGCCACGGCGCTTTGATTGTGCTGCTCTTACAGATTTAAAGTTCATAAAGTAATGAAAAATAACAAGGATTAGAGACGGCGGCAAATATCAATGAAGATGAAGAGGAAGAAAAGGCATTGGTCTTCCTCCTGGTGCCTTGCAGTGAGGAAGCGTTGATCAGGTTTAGTTCGAGCCCTGGACTGAAGTCTGCCCTTCAATCACTATTCCCAGAGGAGATTACTTTCTGCCTCCGCTACGCAGTCAAATCTAAACTTGTTATGGCAGAAACTACTAACTTCTGTCTCCCTGGTTGCAGTGGAAAGCACCACTGTCCCCGACAGCACCACAACACCACATGTTGAGAGGAGATCCTCCACGAAGTCCAACGACCTGCAGCAGCCCACCCCGGCACCGGCCTCCTCCACAGTTCCTCATAAAGGCAGCAGAATAGAACGATCCAGACGATCACGTTCGCTGACTTCTTTACATCACAGCTCCGCGTGTTTGGAGGAATATTCCTGGCCATGGGTAGTTGGTGCAGCTCTTTGGGAGACGGCTCCTTACTTAAGGTTACATGTTGCATATTGTCAGGGGGGCGAATCTCGCTGCAGCTTCTTCACTCTCGGTCACTGAGAACAGCCGGCCGATTCAGACCGACTGCTCCGGCGTTTAGTTAAACGGTTTGTAGAGCGACTGCAACAAAGAGCAAACACAGTCTCCAAAGCTCAGATGACACTCAAATATTTTGCATGTAAACACTGCTGCAGGGCTCCGCATACGGACGGACAAACAACACCAGCACGTTCTCACAGAGTCCGTGTCTTTGTTCTCTCTCGTTACAAACACGTTACAAACACCACAGTGCATGTTTCACTGACTGTGGTTGTACAGATGTAGTGCTCACAGGTCATTTCACGCAAGTCCAAGTCAACCCTCACGTCTTTCTACAGTCCAAATCCAGTCTCAAGTCCAGGTCAAGTCTCACGAGTCCAGGTCGAGCCTCAAGCCTTTTGTCACAAGTCCGAGTCGAGTCTCAAGTCAGAGTGAAGCGGTAGGTGTTTGAGGTTGAGGGTCAGGTCTTGTCTGTGTCCACGGTCTCTTCAGTCTGAAATGAAGCAGGAGAGTATTTCCACTTGTGGATCTTCTTCTTCGTTCTCTTAAGACCTCGCTGGTTCTTAGTGTTTACTTGCTGAGCTGCAGTTGAAGGAACGAAAAGAGAGAATTTGTATCGGTCCCAAAAGACAGAACACAATGACCACCAACCCACAATGCAATGCTCTAAGGATTTCACAAATACTGAGGTCATGAGTGTCCACCATTAGAAACTGAAGACTAAAGAGACTAAATGTGTTTTTCTCTCCTTGTTGGAGTTCAGGATATTATTCAGTTTTAAGTGCTTGTTTGTGGTTTATTCATCTCCCCTTGGTCTATATTTATGTTATGTTTTTATCGCTTCACTATTCATGTTACTCCTATAATGTTATTGATATGTTCTGTTTTAATAATAACAAGTATCCTAAATGCATTATGAGGATAATTATTACAAAGCCTTCTTCAAACATGAATACAGAAATAAGGTCGATGCAGTTATTATCTAGAAGTTTACTTGTGATATTAGGACGTGTCAACCATCAGCGGGTGTCCTTGGCGGGAGTCAGAGCTGGACTGAAGCTCTTTAATAATCAGTATTTACACTCTGAGTTCAATCAGTGTGTCCTTAAAGTTTCTTCCACTGCTGAGTACACTTAATCATCTCCACCCTCACAGCGGCGTCTGCAGCACTAATGGCTGCTCTGGTCTTAATGAGGTCCACAGGTTATTGGACCTTGATTTTCTGTCTTCTGCAAACTTTCAAAGAGCTTTAATGGTCCTGATTCCAGTGAGACCTCGGCTCCCCTCACACACTGGACTACATGCACACCTTAAGAATCCGCAATATCAATGTGTTTAATCTTTGAAATATGCATGACCTGTGAGAGACACCTGCAGGACGCATACGTGATGGAAGGACGTCAATAAGTTGATAATTAGGTGATTTTTAATTACACACATTGGGCCTCATGCAGAAGCACGGAGACGGAGCTGCATTCACCAACTTCTTCTTAGACATGAACACAATAAATGACTCTTCATAACTATGTTGACTTATATAATTCCACAGCTGGCTATACACTCGACTCCATTATTAATATGAACATCTTGAATTATTCGACCCCTCCGATAGTTTTTCATCTGGAACCATTTCTTTACTTCAGGGACATTAACACCACTCAACTCAAATAACAGACTTTAGCTGGACTTTAATACGGGACATGTGGGGCAGGATGCGTAGATTTATATGCTGTTATTAATGATTTATGCTAATTTATCATTTTCATTTCATCATGTTTCCGTTATCACACAGTCATCTGGAGTCAAGTTCACTAAGTCCACCAAAACCACGATCAGAGGAAGTTCAGAGGAGAATATGGAATCGTTCCTGCATAAGATCCAATATTTGTTCCCGTCTCATGTGGTTCAGTGGAGTTGACCTCCAGCTCGGTAAGGAGACGTCATGTTGTTTCACTCCTCATTTCTTGTTTAACAATGAAAGAAAAGATTAATTTCCACTTGTTTTAAGAAAGTGAGGTTGCTAGGATTCAGTTGCAAACGTATCATTTGATGTGAAGTGTGAAGTGTGCACACTGAGGTTCATGTTGTTGATTGCACCCTTCATGTCCAGACTGACCAGCAGGAGTCACGTTGACCCTCACTGGCTTCCCACCCACTCTCACTGTCAGCGATGTTTTGCTGCTTTCAAACTACTGAGCTAAAACCAGAAGGAAATAAATCAAATCAAATTCATATTCATATTCAGACACTGAAATGTTGTCCGAGTGCTTCTGTACTACTCTATGTTTGAGTGAAGGAAACAAAAGTCTCTCTGCTGTGAACTGCATCATCTCCATCCTGAAGGAACGCTTCACGGTGAGAGAAGTTGGACATCTCTGAGCGGTCCTGTTCGCCGTGCTGACGATGCCTCGCTGACGAAGACAACGGGACAATCATCAGTCCTAATGGTCCTTTTTACTCAACCTTTAATCAGCCCTGCTCCTCAACACTGCTGGCTCTCTGACAATACCAATACAGCCCTTCAGCGTGGGCAGTGCCAAGTGATTAACTGAGCTCAATTTCACTCACCTCTCAGTTGGAACAATTTAATTGAGGGACTGTAGTTACATAATTTGAATTATGCAAAGTTAGAGCCGTTTGAATCTTCTCAAATATGCAGTTTCCAGAAAAATGAAAGTTCTTAACAAGCCCCAACGCCAGACACGTCTCTCAGCCTCCCGTTCCCAGTGAAGACGCCATCCACAGCAGAGCCGGACAGACGGACACAGATCGGACAGACCAGCCCGTTATAGCAGCGAGGACACGAGGTACGCAAACCCAGCGGACACGTGCAAATCACTGGAACACGGTTCCTATCAGCTTATGAATGAATGGAACCAACAGAAGTACGGCTGCAAAGACAACGTTGTTGCCCTTTGAGGACATCTCATGGGGGTCTGTGTGGATGAAGATCACTTCTGTGAAACGGTGAACATAGCAGCTCTATTATGTAATAACCAGCGGAATGTCAGTGAACTGTGTGTACATATTACCACACCTCGTATGTTCAAAAATTGGAAAATTCATCTTGTCTGGTATTTTGCAGGTCCGTCCCGGCATAAGTCGTTGGTGAGCTGTCAGCGTGTTTCATGAACAGCCACGCCTCCAGCTACGCTGATGAACTCCGCCTCTAACTACCCGCCGCAAAACAGAAATAGAACACATAGAATGGATGAACGAGCCGGTGTGAGCCACCTCACAAGAAGACGGCGACTAAGGCAGATGTGAACTCCTGTTAAAGGTGAAGTCCATCTTAAAACAACGGCACATTCAAACAGAGCGCTGTCTAGAGTTGGAAAATTGGTAAATCATTTAACTTGTTTAAATAAATACACATATATATATATATATATATATATATATATATATATATATATATATATATATATATATATATATATATATATATATATATATATATATATACGCTCCGCAACGGCCGACTAGATATTCCAGCAGCGTACTCGAGGAGGGTCCGCTCCCACCGAGCCGCTGGTAAACACCGCTGGGCTTTCACAGCAAAAATTAGAGGCCTCTTAAGAAAGCCTGAGTGGGGGGGGGGGGTTGTGCCAATGACCGGTTCCGTGAGCACACCGGTCAAACCGGTTCTCGTCTGAAGGGAATCCAGCTGAGCGTCTGTGAGATGAGATGGGGAGAAAAGCGGCGCTACAAGCAGAGATGTGCTGGAACGGAGAGAAAGCACCTGGAGACATCCCAACGTCTGACAAGAAGCAGAAGACGGTGGAACTCGGTTTGTCTATTCCATCACATCACTTTTTTTTCTTTACTATATTTTCTCTGGACTAGCTGTCAAACTTTTATCAAATTCCTCCTCTCTATCTGTTTTTCGAGGTGTCCACGTTTGTAATGCGTGGAAATTCCCCTCGCCGCCGCTATCAGCAGTAAACCACTTTCTGGAGGGACAGGAGCAAGAGGCTGCGGGGTTATCTCTCGCACACACACACACACACACACACACACACACACACACAGCCACCTCACACACACACACACACACACACACACACACACAGTCACCTCACACACGGTTGGCAGTGAGTGACTGTGGGCCGTTATCTCAGACGTATCTCCAGACAGCGGTTATCCAAATCCGTGCACTCAGCTTGGCACGGCACACAACCCCGAGCCTTTTAGTCACACTAGTCTGGACAGATGGAGAGGACAGAGAGGGGGGGGGCAGTTTAGATGCATTACCAAGGAGAGACAGATGGAACGAAGGCAGAGGCCGAGAAATTGTAAAGGAGAGGGAGCAAGGAAAGCAAGGAAAGGACCATTCCTGACGTGTGGGGGGGACCGGAGAGACGACTGGCCTGTCTGCATCTAGCTGCTCCGTGTCACGACATCCACCTGAGCAGGCCGATGAGTCCTGACCTGCTGATTTACTAAACGCGAGCAAAAGAAATGCTGCTGTGTCGAAGTCAAACATTTATGAACAGGTGACACTGTTCCAGTTTTTGAAGTAAACTGACACAAAAACACTTAAAACAAACAGGTTTGCATTGGATGCAGGTCTGAATATTCTTACTGTCAGATTTTGTCCACTTTTTCTTGAAAAATATGACTTTAATTTTGTATTTACAGAAAAAAAGACTTTATAAGGGACTTTTTTGGCAGCTTATTATAACAGGATGCTTTTGCAGCATCGGGTATATACATGTTATCATACATTCTGTTATAATAAATTCTGTTATAATACATACTGTACATTCTGTTGCCTTCTGAGAGCCAGAGGATGCACACATGTAGCCTTCGTCTCCAAAGACTCGTGGTGTTCTTGCATCGTATGTGGTGTAAACGCTGAGAACAGGAAGGTGGAGGACACAGCTCCAGGTCTCTGTTCCCCATCCATAATGTAGGCCAGCACAGCTGTGTGGATGGGGTTCATTAAAAAACACATGACGTGGTAGCAGGTGGCTGCAGCTGCAGAAACATCAGCGCATCCCTGCAGCTGCAGACAGCTGCTACTGTACAAAGGGCCGATTTAACACGCATAGTCATTTGTAGCTGGTGTAACGCCACGGCTACAAAGACCAAGTGCCGGACTTCTAAGACCTCGTAGCACCAAACACGACGTGTAAAAGGCCAGCGCACGTCTGCCCAGGTGTGCGCACGGTACTTCATGCATGCCTTGTAGAAATGGAATGCGTGTTTCCTTCAATGTAACCGCAGCTGTCGTTGCAGATGGAGAACACATGCGACTCATTAGCAATGCAAGAGCCAACCGGCTGACACGACCAGCGGTCGGCGTGGACGAGGCGTGAGACGAGGCGTGAGACGAGGCGTGAGACGAGGCGTGGACGAGGCGTGGACGAGGCGTGAGACGAGGTGTGAGACGAGGCGTGGACGAGGCGTGGACGAGGCGTGGGCGAGGCGTGGGCGAGGCGTGGACGAGGCGTGAGACGGGAGAGAGGAAGCAGAGACTGGCTGCTGATTTGGCTCTAGGGTGGCCCTGCAGACAGTTAGCGTTAGCGTAGCTTTGAGCGCTGCGTGTGTCCACTTGCATTGTTCGCCTCAAAAGTGTCATTCTCCACGTTCATTAGGTTTTGACTGTTATCTAATCTTCTCATTTTAGAGGTTGTTACGTCCTCACTACACAGACCTTTATTGTAGGGATGTTCATTATAAACCATTTCACTATCAGTTAAACACTTAGAAAGAAACACATTAAGTAAGGTGGATTACCTACTAATTGATTGTGTGGGTTGTATAGAAATTATACTGCATTATCTTCATATACTTCCATTTGGAGTTACATACAGTTGTGGTCAAAAGTTTACATACACTTGTAAAGAACATAATGTCATGGCTCTCTTGAGTTTCCAGTTATTTCTACAACTCTGATTTTTCTCTGATAGAGTGATTGGAACAGATACTTCTTTGTCACAAAAAACATTCATGAAGTTTGGTTCTTTCATGACTTTATTATGGGTTAACAGAAAAAGTGATCAAATCTGCTGGGTCAAAAATATACATACAGCAACATGAATTAGCAATTTTGGTGACTTAGAAAGTTGTGTCAATGAAATGAGCTTCATAGCATGGCCTCTTAACTTCTTGTGAGTGATTATGAGTGACTACAGCTGGTGTCTTCTCTGAGGCCATTTAAATAGGGCTCATTGGATACAAACGCCCACAAACGCTACAATGGGAAAGTCAAAGGAGCTCAGCATGGATCTGAAAAAGCGAATCATTGACTTGAACAAGTCAGGAAAGTCACTTGGAGCCATTTCAAAGCAGCTGCAGGTCCCAAGAGCAACAGTGCAAACAATTGTTTGTAAGTATAAAGTGCATGGCACTGTTTTGTCACTGCCACGATCAGGAAGAAAACGCAAGCTATCACCTGCTGCTGAGAGAAAATTGGTCAGGAGGGTGAAGAGTCAACCGAGAACCACCAAAAAGCAGATCTGCCAAGAATTAGAAGCTGCTGGAACACAGGTGTCAGTGTCCACAGTCAAGCGTGTTTTGCATCTCCATGGACTGAGAGGCTGCCGTGCAAGAAGGAAGCCCTCGCTCCAAAAGCGGCACCTTAAGGCTCCACTGAAGTTTGCTGCTGATCACGTGGACAAAGATAAGACCTTCTGGAGGAAAGTTCTGTGGTCAGACGAAACAAAAATCGAGCTGTTTGGCCACAATGTCCAGCAATATGTTTGGAGGAGAAAAGGTGAGGCCTTTAACCCCAAGAACACCATGCCTACCGTCAAGCACGGTGGTGGTAGTATTATGCTGTGGGGCTGTTTTGCTGCCAATGGAACTGGTGCTTTACAGAGAGTAAATGGGATAATGAAGAAGGAGGATTACCTTCAAATTCTTCAAGATAACCTAAAATCATCAGCCCAAAGGTTGGGTCTTGGGCGCAGTTGGGTGTTCCAACAGGACAATGACCCCAAACACACATCAAAAGTGGTAATGGAATGGCTAAATCAGGCTAGAATTAGGGTTTTAGAATGGCCTTCCCAAAGTCCTGACTTAAATCCCATTGAGAACATGTGGACAATGCTGAAGAAACAAGTCCATGTCAGAAAGCCATTTAACTGAACTGCACCAATTCTGTCAAGAGGACTGGTCAAAGATTCAACGAGAAGCTTGCCAGAAGCTTGTGGATGGCTACCAAAAGCGCCTAATTGAAGTGAAAATGGCCAAGGGACATGTAACCAAATATTAGCACTGCTGTATGTATATTTTTGACCCAGCAGATTTGATCACTTTTTCTGTTAACCCATAATAAAGTCATGAAAGAACCAAACTTCATGAATGTTTTTTGTGACAAAGAAGTATCTGTTCCGATCACTCTATCAGAGAAAAATCAGAGCTGTAGAAATAACTGGAAACTCAAGAGAGCCATGACATTATGTTCTTTACAAGTGTATGTAAACTTTTGACCACAACTGTATATTATGACGTAATTGCATTAAAGCTGCTGCTACTACTGCTCTGTATACGTCTGTCACATGTCTGTCTCAGGAAGGAAACACCACTCTGTTGCTGTTCCTGAGGTTTCTCCACTACTTTCAGTGCACGTCTCTATTTATCTGAATTGAGGGTCTGAGGATCGACTCGACTTGATTATATGGCGAGGTTCTCTCTCTCTCTCTCTCTCTCTCTCTCTCTCGACACAACCGCTCAGCACTCCACAGCCTAAATGCCATCTTCTCTGGTTGAGGACTGAAACCGACGCCGGTGCTCCGATCTCTCCCGTCTACGTGGAAATTGTCTTTATTTTTATTTTTGTTGTCCTTCAAAAACACCACCAGGTGGCCCAACAATCAAATCATTTTTTAACTCTATGTCCATTCAAAAGCACAACTTCAGCACCAGGCTGTTCTCTTTCCATCTCACCATCATTGCATGACCTTTCTCTTCCACTCTTCCACCTCCTCCTCCTCCTCACAATCATTCTCTCTCTCTCTCTCTCTCTCTCTCTCTCTCTCTCTCTCTCTCTCTCTCTCTCTCTCTCTCTCTCTCTCTCACACACTCACACACACACACACACACACACACACACACACACACTTGTGCAGACATGAAAGCCTAAAAAAAACAGAGGCAGATGTGTTATAGGCCAGCATCCATAATACATCTGGAGGAGTTGGTCAGAAACTTTCTACTTTGTCGAGACGGAGCAGATGGACTTGGTATGTCTGTGCGCGCACGGACACACGTGTGTGAGTAAAGCAGCACACACACACACACACACACACACACACACACACACACACACACACACACACACACACACACACGTATCCCACTGTAGTAATGACACGGCTGTCATTGTGGTTCAGTGTAGACGGTTGACAGACTCTCTCTCAGAGCTGGAGATGGCAGAGCTCTCTGACACCTGCCGTGTGTGTGTGTGTGTGTGTGTGTGTGTGTGTGTGTGTGTGTGCGCGAGAGAGAAAGAGACAGAGACAGAAAGAGAGAGAGAGGGGATGACAGGAAGTGATAAAGAGCGAGAGAAGCAGACAGAACATTTCCGTGCATATACTATACACATACACACATATATCTATATATATATCTATATATATATATATATCTATATATATATATATATATATATCTATATCTATATATATATATCTATATATATATATCTATATATATATATATATATATATATATATATTTTTAATATATATATATATATATATATATATATATTTTTAATATATATATATATATATATATATATATATATATATATAAATATATATATATATATATATATATATATATATATATATATATATATAAATATATATATATATATAGCTCTCACCGGAGACTACCGGACATCGCCGGGTAACCGTCGTCACCTTGGAGTTACGGTGCATTATGTTGATGAACAGTGGGAGCTGTGTTGACATACTCTGACTGTATGAAGACAGAAGACACACATTTTGATGAAACGTGTGGAACATTGTATTCATGTTGCACAGCAGTGGAACGTTTAAATAAAGTCACACAATGAGCACAGATAGTAACTGTTACGCGATTAACGCTTTCCCTCAACATACTGTCTCTTCATGCCAGGGCTTCCCGTCCCAGTAGTAGAGAGACAATAGAAATGTCACTCACACACACACACACACACACACACACACACACACACACACACACACACACACACACACACACACACACACACACACACACACAAACCAGAATGTAGTGCACATGCTCGGATTTCTGAAATCCATTTTCAGCCTTTCATCTTCTTCTCCTTCCTGTCATCCATCCGTCCCGTCTGTCCTGTCACCATCGCTCACCGAGACTCTGCTCGTTGATTTACTCCCCCCCCCCCCCATGGGACAGGGCACATGTGTGCTCTATGAAAATATATTTGAGGATGAGAAATGGATTCCTGGGTGCGCTGAAAGCTCCCACCCTTTTGTATGCACTAATCCTGATCTCACTTGTGTGTGTGCGTGCGTGTCTTTCAGGCAACGTTGTTTTCATCTCACCATCAAGACAGGTCGGGTGGGGAGTGGTGAAATTAATTCTGGGTAGATTAACAGTTGTGAGTCACAGCACCGATCCTCTAACCCACCGATCCCTAACCTACCGATCCTCTTACCTACCGATCCCTAACCCACCAATCCTCTAACCCACCAATCCTCTAACCCACCGGTCTGCTGACATGTCAAGCTACAGTTCTATAACAGCCCCATGAAAGAGAAATAGACTCACGTATCACTTATCCACTCAGCCAAATAAATTGAAGTCACATGATAAAATAATCTTTGATAGAAACAGCTTAGACCTAATGAATACAAACACAGTCTTCTCTGGTGCTTCTCATAAATAATGTGAACTACATACAATGTAAAACGTAGATCGACAAATTGAATGAATCAGTGAATGATATGAGTCACTATGAGTCACATGTAATCTTTTTCATTTGGTTGTGGTTTATTTTTATTCATGGCGCTGTTCATCATATTCATTTAGTTCATGTTTTTCTGTTTAGTAGTTTAGTTATGCAGTACGTCTAATACAAATTTAATTTATAAAGAACATGATCATTTGATCTATGTGTATGAAACAAAAGGTCTCTGTGCACCTTGACAAGAGCTCCGTAACAACCCTGAGATTAAGATGATTATTATCATTTTATGTTAAATTCGTTAGTGGCTTATGTGCCATCATTCTTTTATACTAATGTATGCGTTTATAAGTCATAATTGAATTAGTTATATAAATACATATATTGATATGAATTTATATGTATTAAACAACGCTCCAACACTCACAGAGAGAGTAGGTGAATGAATGGTGCCCTGTGGAACCTTTGCTTTCATTAGTGTTGACGTAGACTTTTAATCTCCAACATTAATAGTGTGTGTGTGTCCTTGAGGTGTAACAACACTTGCTGAGTACATTTCCTGCTCTACTTTGAACATTTGGAATCCGGCATTGTTTCCATCCATGCTTGTTGGTTTGCAGGATTCGTCTCTCCTGCTTTAAGGGGCGTTACCGTTTACCTCAAGGTTACTGTGGCTACGCTTGTTAGCGATGCCGAGGCAGAGAGAAACCTTCTTCCGAGCACCACAAGAGGTTAAAAGAAACCCAGTTAAAGAAATGCTTTGATGATGCTCACTTTGTATTATGTAATGTTTTAAATCCTGTAGATTTTCAAGCTTTAACCGGTTACGGTCAATTACTAAAAGCATGCAAGTGAAGGGCACCACACAAAACTATCCTAACAACATGATGGGGCGCAGATTAGACAAACGCACATTGATTATTTGAGTCGTGTTGTTGAATTACTGCACCAGCAGAACTTCAGAAAGAGAGGAACTCATGTGAATTATCAGCTATGACACAGACCTGTATTCAACCATGTAAAACTTTAAAGTATACACACAACACTATATGTATTTAAGATGAGTCTCTATTTATAATTACAGTGTGTTTTGAGACTCTTGAAACATAGATGAAGCTAAAAAATTCACTTAATTAAAAAAGAAAAAGAAACAAACAGGATACGGAATATGAGACTAAATAAAGAGATCACATTTCGAAATAGCAAACCTTTCGTTAAATAAACCTGTCAATTCAGTCTGCTACGAATCACGACCCCTGAACGATTGAGCCGAGAGTGTGTTGTAGTTTGCACCCACAGTAATGACATCTCAGCGGTAGTCTGGGACAGACGGCATCTCTGGGGCTCGGAGATAAGCCTCGGGGTGTATGACAGATCGTCAGCCTCAAAAGGTTAACCAGGAGGGTGATAAAAGCCTCGTTATGTGGGTCATGCAGGGAGGGCACCAACCACCAAAGTAACCTACAGAGAGTGCTGCTTCTAATGTTTGAAATGTTACCAACAAACATGGCATGGTTCCTCATTGCATGTTTGCAACAACCAGGACTTCATTCTCACTCCGACTAACATGTCTTGTGCTGACTGGTGAGGTACGTCTGGAGGAACGAAGCCTTTAAAGTATTTGTTTGTCTCTTTTGAGAAGAATCTGCTCTCAGGATGATTCCAGTTCAGTGCATCCTGGGTCTGTTTTCAGTGGTTTTAACCATCATTTCCCCTTAAATATAATAATATTCTAATAATCATCTTAACCAAAATGACTGCAAAAAGTAAGACGGGGAAAAGAAGACATGCACTCAGGCAATGACGTGGTTTATCCAATTATCATCCAATTATCCAATTCCGAAAATGCTTCTGTTTTCCTCTTGAGCATGGAAAAACATTGTGTTTTGTCATTTAATAGGCAATTTTTAAGCAAAATGTAAAAATAGCTCCTAAAATATACTTCCTGGTTATCTTAGTCTTCAGTGGTAGTTAAATCTTGGGTATGAAGCTGTTTGTTTGCAGCCCTACAGTAGTTTCAGCAGGAAGTCGTCTGGACAGAGATGGGTTTTTCATTTCACAGTTGGTCTTTGTTTTCTCTTCCAAATAAGTTTGGCTAATCTTGTTTTCTGATCTTTGAGAGTATCTTTGTGTTCCAAGAACTCAGCCATTTACTTGTCGAGTACAATAATATATTTACTAAAAATAGAGGTGGTCAGAACTCAACGCATCCTTGTACAACAGCACGATTCCAGAAATCGTCCTACATATGTCTAACAAATAACTATGTTTGAACTGCGTGGTTGAGTTTAGGCAAAAAAAGGACTTGGTTAGGTTCAGGAAAAGATTGTGGATTGAGTTGAAATAAGTATGTTTTTTAAGAAACTTACGTACATGGAGTTAAGTTTGTATCTTACATAACAAAGTTAAAATGAGACGAGACAATAACGGTCTTCTGTGTTCCCATCCAACAACCTCATCCAACCCTGTTTAAATTTTACACCATCTAGTTATCCTATTATGTGTTCCATCTATTCTTGTATTGAGGGCATAGGGAAATATATGCAGCACGCTGGTGAATTACACTGAGTCATTGCTATATTTACAGTACAGTACACTCTAAGTGTTATTACATCACACGTGTAATTTAGAGTTAATATATGCAAATGATTTTGCTTTGTGTGTTCAAGAAGAAGAGCTTAAAGCTTCAGCAACACTTGGAGTGTTTTTCCCTCCAGCATGTATTAAATAAAGTAATCAAAGTATTAAACACTAAGCATGTGTGAATGTTCCTCAGCTCCCTCTGTGACCAGTAAAGGTCACTGCCATCCAGCTAAACAACCATTACCCTCACCAAAGGTCACCTATCGGCTGAGTACATAACCGGGTAATTAAAAGCTCCTTGATTTCAACGTGTTTGAATTTACTTTAAGATAGAAGACACCGTGAAAGGTCATCACCACAGCGACCCTGTCGTTTATCATACATGCCTGTTTTTTGGGGGGTAAATGCCAGATCCAACAGTATTTCCATCAGTGGCAGCGAGCCTTCATCTCCATGGTTCGAGCTCTTTGTTCCAGACCTTTGAAGCGTGAAAATTGACTAACGCCTAACAGTGTCAAAAATAATCCCCGTGCCACCCACTCATGTACTCAGATTTATTTAGGGGACAGGACACTCAGGACAAAAAACATTTAACCTTTCATCTGCCCAGTGAGGTTTAGCTGAGCAACCCATTCACACTCATTCACAGGTGGGAGCTCACCATTACAGCCCCCATCTTCTGCAAATGGAAAGAGCCATTGCAGGGTAATTGCCTCACTCAGAGGCAGTGTTTCTATAGGGAAGGTCATTTAAGCAGCACCACAATGTCCTATTCATTCTCCGTTCTCTGACTTCTGTGATGATTAGTGGGTTTTAAGTGGAGACTGTGAAAGTTTAATCAAAAGCTCAGGACCTCAAAGATACAACTTTGTCCCCCAGACATGCTGCCGGGTCAAACCTGTGGATGTAGAGCACTTAACAAGGGAGAGAATTTTGGAACTTTAGGAATTTCCAATAGGATTGAATGGTCAGCCACCGTGCAAATGTGTCAGTGCCTCAGTACATTTACAGTGCAGCTTGGTTCAGTAACTGACAGGTAGACTCTAGAGGTGAGAAAGTCTTCCATCAACTGCTTCTGAATTCTGATTCCCACCCACTGGTCTGTCCAAACAGTATTAGCAGCTGGAACGTGTCTTCTGACACCTGTGTGTCTTTCTGAAGGTCAGCTCATACACTCAGTTCTGCCGCTGTGCAGCAAGAGAGTGGTTCATGTACGGAATGGTTTGAACAGTCAAGTCTTTTATGCACCGATAACTCTGCATCCAAGTCCTCCAACTAAACACAGAAAGAGGTTGTGGTTGTTTTCCACGTCAACTGGGCAAACTTTACTTGGGAAAGACTGCAAGTGAACCTTAACTTTAGTGTGTTTTATCACAGATCGTGCCCACGGCTTAAAGACGTTGACCGTCGGTATAAAAGTCGCACACCGCATGGACCAATCATCCATCTTACCCTCCTCTTCATAACACCATGAACTCTTCACGCGTCTTGTGTCTGAGAGATGTCAGTTGCTAAAATTTACATTAAAAAGATCCCGCAGCACACCAACAGACCAACAGTAACCAGCAGTTACAAAATGACACCTTTTAGCATAATACAGCATATATGCCATGGTGTCAAACTCAATCACAGAGAAGGCCAACATTAAACATTTAGACAACATTGAGGGCCAAATAGGGTCAGCATTTAATAAACAGGATCGAAGGGATATTGAACAAAGTGCAAAAAGAAGTAGGCTACATTCTTTTATGCATACGTACCAGAGCCAGATGTCTGGCATCTCTTGGCTGCAAGTTCATTAAAGTCTGGGTTAAGTTCTGTGGAAACCCTCAAGATGGAGTTAAGGTGTGCATCAGTGAGACGACTCCTGTGTGGGTTTTTGTTCATCTTCATCACAGAGAACAGCTGCTCACACAGGTCTGTGCTTCCAAACACATTTGAGCAGCATGTAGGCCTGTAGAGTTGAGGCATCATTTCGGGGCTGAAGCTTGGAGACTGTGCAGCGCCCACAGGGTCCTACTTTGCCTTGAGAGTGTCATTACACTGGAGGTCCATCAGCTCCATCTGGAGGTGCACAGGTGCTCTTTCCATGTCAACTGCAAACAGATCGCTGAGCAGTTCAAATTTAAATTTCTGAGCTGCAAAGTCGGCAAATCTCAGAGTGAACTCTGTGCCAGGTGTGAGACCAGTTTATCAGCAAAATGCTCAGTCGGGAACACAGTGGTGAGACACGGTTTGAAACACGGAAAGTTTCCTTGTTGCATCTGAGTCTCCCACAGGCGCAGCTTGGCTTGGAAAGCTCTCAGTGCGTCATATACAGTATGTCTGTGATCACACACATGTCTGTGATCATACATGTCTGTGATCACACATGTCTGTGATCACACGTCTGTGATCACACATGTCTGTGATCACACGTTCCTGAAGCTGGAGGTTTAGCGCAGTGAGACGCTTCGTTATGTCGCACAGAAAGACCAGCTCACATCGCCACGCTTCGTCCCGGAGCTCTGTGGTGTGACGGGCCAGTTATGATAGACATGTGATATTTTCTTGCAGGCTGGATATAATTGTACCGAGGGCCGGATTTGGCCTGCGGGCCTTGAGCTTGACATGTCTGATATATGCTGACAAGTCTCTCAATGTGTTGATGCTTACTGGGCTTTTCTTCTGCTTTAGAATGTTGTCCAGGGTTCAGTTCAGAGTCTGCATTTTTCCTTTTCAAATATTTCTCCATCGCTGTTCGTTCGTCACCAAAAACTCTCCCAGCATTTAATTCTACTGTTTTAAATTAACAATGTCTTTATTGTGCTACCTACTGCCACCCACTGGCATGGAAGAGTATTTACTACTACTACTACTACTACTACTACCACTATACTGCAGCTCAGAAGCTCAACAATGGCAAATTATTTGCAGCAACTAAATACATTTTTTTTGGACTGATTAAGTGAAATTGGACATTTTCCCACGGCACACCTGACGATCTCTCACGGCATAGCGGTTGAAAACCACTGTCACAGGTGACACACTGATGGACGAGGGTCGGTAGGTCGAGATGATTTATTACACGTTTCTGAGCTCAGTGCTATTGATTTACATGCCGGAGCATCGCGCCTAAAAGAAGAGCCTCGACATGTTGGACTTGACACATCAGAGTGAGATCAGATAAAGCTCCCATCTCCCCCCTCAGTCCGGGCAACGAGGGGCAGTATTCACCGCGGGGCGAAGACGGGAATGAAGCCTGCCACCCTGCGGCGTTTCACTACCTTCATGATGCCTACAGATACTTTATCCGTCCAGTGCCATAAATCAGCGATGTGAGGGTGTCACGGCTGTGCTTTAATGTACATTTCGCTGTCAAGGTGGGATGAAGAACTACAGCGGGAAAGACCGCAGGAATAACAAAGTAGGGAAGAGGGCGGGAGAGTGGGAGAGAGGGGAGACAGTGAAAAATCACCACAGAGTAGAAATGAGAGAAGAAAGTGTTTGAGAGAAAAGCGAGGTTAGAAATGAAAGCGTGAAACAGAGGTGATGCATGGGTGAAAATGGGAATTACAGGCAGGTCTCCACACCGGAAAAAAAGGAGGCGGAAGCCACAAGTTAATGGGCAGAGGGAGGACGGGAGGGAGGGGAAGTGAGCGTCTCCAAAAGCAGCCAGTGTGTAAGTGTGGCGGACTCAGTTACCCCGGGGCTTCCTGTACTCCAATGCCTCCCCAGAGAGGCAATTAACAAAGAAATTATGGAGGAGCAATTCGCCCCACGGCTGTGGGTGTCTCCCATGCCGTTTAAGTGTGCTAATTAATTTTTTTCTTAACAGTACGGAGAGAGAAAAAGGGAGAGAGAGAGAGAGAGAGAGAGACACTGAGGCAATAAATCAAGAGAGAAGTAGAGTCATTTTAGACTAGACTTCTATACAACCAGAGGAGTCGCCCCCTGGTGGTCACTAGAGAGAATGCAGCTTTTTAAGACACTTCTGCATTGGTTTCACTCGTCAGAACCGGAGGTTGCCGCCAGGTTATATTGCAGTGATTCAAACATTAGTATTCACAAATAGTATAATAACGCTCAGTCTGACAGATAACGGGGGAGAGATTCGCCTGCCGGTCACACACCACCACCGCCTTATCTGTCATTCACCACCATGGAGCGTGACAAGACCTGAACTTCTTATTCAACAATTATAACTCTGCAGATACAAAATATTACTTAAATATTGAAATCTATTTTCTTAGTGAATAACTCAAAACTTAACGATCTAGACAGTTGCTTGAAAACACGATTTGTTTTTGGGTGATTTAGTCGTAAAGACGATTAGCTACTATTGGAAGTCATTTTCCCCTTCATACGTTCGATGACAATACATGATGTCATCATCTTAGTAATATTGATCGATTTGTAAGTTAAAATAAACGTACAAATCAAATAATGAATCGCCGTCAAACTTCACTGATCGTAAATTAAACAGGAGAAACATTGGAGACTAAAATCCCATTTTAAGCGGTGAGATTAATGTTTTTATTCCCGCTCAACAGAACGCTGAATCGTTGTGGATAAATTCACTCGGTCGGCTTGTGTCATACGGATTTCTGTGCTCAGAGAGCGCCGGCGCTTTCTTCTCCGCTTGGATTTATCTCTGGCCTCTGGCAACGTCTGCCGTCAGAGAGAGTGATTTGATGTACAATCTGGAAATGGACTTTTTACACACCGGCCTTGATAAAGTCTTACCCCCGAAGCCAGAGACTCACTTCTTGTTACTAAAAGAGAATACGTCTCGGGAGAGGAAATACAGCGGTGTGCAAACCACGGTGACACAAATACCTCTCAGCTACCGCCCCGCAATACAACGTCACCGCACAACCTGAGGACCAGCTTTCCCACCTGTGCTCCTCTGAAACAAACGTCTGCATTCTAATCAAACCCAATCAAACTGAGCACATCTAACGTTTACACTAAACCAAGCGCTATAAATAAAATGGATCTCTTCTAATTTAGGCACGCGCTTTTCTCCACCTTGCTGGAAGAAACAAACTAATTAGGCAACTTGCTTTAAAGCGTGCCCGCTGTGCACGGCAGGCACCTATTTTCAGGGTGAGGTTCTGCTTCAGATCTGCGGCGGGAGACGGCGTCTCTCAAAGAAGGCGCAGCAGATTTTATTTGACTGTACTCACATAATCCTCTGAAGAAGTTTCATTCACGGGAAAAAAATTGGTTGTTGACTTTTTCATAGCTCAAGATATGCGTCTGTGTTGTCAAAATGTGTACGTTTGCATTGGCGTGCAGCTGAGGGCAGCCAGATGTTCTCAAAGCAGGATATTAGTCGCAGAGGAGCAGGAAGTGGGAGCAGAATAAGAATATATGACATACATAAAGACTATATTGATATATTTGATTTGGTATCAACTATCAAAGGAGTTAATGCTTTTTATGGGTGGGTGGGCCTTTATGTGTAATTTTGCTGAATACTAAATAAGACAAAGAAATACAAAATGGTCTATCTCAACTTGAGGTGTGACTGACACATCGTTCACACAACTAAATACCAAATTTTCACGGCATTTTGGATAAAAAAAATATCTCAGGTTTCTATTTGTGTGTATGCACAGAACGTATGTGGGAGGTTGTGTTTTCCCCTTCTACCCTCAGGAGACTGCTTGAGTGTGAAATGTGCTGCTTGGCAGACGCCACCCCTGAGACAGATATGAATATGGAGGCACATACGCACCAAAACATTCTCTCACTCGTTAACAAGCAGGTATGCAGATATAAAAGAGCAACTAAACTGTAAAAACACTTTAGTTTTTAGCTGTGGGCATTTTGTAGCATTGTTGATGGATTTAGGTCTAAATTTTGACATTTTAGTGCAAAGTATTTGAATCCTACATATTGTGTCATAAGTATGCACAGCGACTGCCCACTACTGGTCGTAACCCGGCCAATGCAATTGACTTGAATGCATTGACTTTGGCATATATAAAGGCAGCTTTTGTCACCAACCTCCCTCCCTGGTTTAGGGTGAACCTCCCTCCCTGGGTTAGGGTTAACCTCCCTCCCTGGTTTAGGGTTAACCTCCCTCCCTAGGTTAGGGTGAACCTCCCTCCCTGGGTTAGGGTGAACCTCCCTCCCTGGTTTAGGGTTAACCTCCCTCCCTAGGTTAGGGTGAACCTCCCTCCCTGGTTTAGGGTTAACCTCCCTCCCTAGGTTAGGGTGAATCTCCCTCCCTAGGTTAGGGTGAACCTCCCTCCCTGGGTTAGGGTTAACCTCCCTCCCTGGTTTAGGGTTAACCTCCCTCCCTAGGTTAGGGTGAACCTCCCTCCCTGGGTTAGGGTTAACCTCCCTCCCTGGGTTAGGGTGAACCTCCCTCCCTGGGTTAGGGTTAACCTCCCTCCCTGGTTTAGAGTGAACCTCCCTCCCTGATTGAGGGTTAACCTCCCTCCCTGGTTTAGGGTGAACCTCCCTCCCTGCCCCTTCCTATAAAAACCAGCATCTCCTGAATCTGCAGGCTGCAGAGAGAGAAGTATGAGCGAAAAAAGTAGCTTTTACCCTTTCGATAAGCCTGCAAATTGCTTACGCTAATTAATAGCTCTAATTGTAATTTCTGGCATCAAATTATATCATTATAATTTGATATAATATGCTAGCGATTGGCATTCGCAATCGGTGCCAGCGATTTATAGCAATTAGCCCAAGGATTTAGCACAAGCTAATTGAAAGGGTTCAGCTATCATGATGGTAATTTAAAAACGGTTTAAGTCCAGCTAAATGTTAAAGCAGCACAGACCGAGTCCAGCAGTTCATGTGGTGCTACTATGTTCTGTAACTGTAGCATGAAAACGTGCTTTAGCAGCTAGCTAGCTAACTAGCCAGCTGCTAAATAAGGTAACCTTTTGAAACTTAATGCTGCTTCCTAGCGATTAGCATAGGCTAATTGAAAGGATAACGGCTATCATGAACGGTAATTCAATATCGGTAAAGTCCGGCTAAATGTTAAGTTAAGGTAAACCGAGCCCAGCAGTTCATGTGGTGCTATTATGTTCTGTAACTGTAGTATAAGAGCATCATAGATCAAGCTGGCTAGCTAACTAGCCAGCTAGCTAACTAGCTAACTAGCCAACTAGCCAGCTAGCTAACTAGCTAACTAGCCAGCCAAAGTAGACCCTGACTGGTCTGCACAGAGCTGTGAGCTTCACTTTATCCATCACGTTTGGGATGAACTGGAACACAAACTAGTAACATCAATGTTGGACCTCACAAATACTCTTGTGGCTGAATGGGAGCAAATCCTTTGTGGAATACCTTCCCATCCCTGAAAAGTACATTCATATGTCCCGGCAATCTCACATTTGTGCATCGTTCAGGTGTTCAGGTGTTAAAGACCACTGTGGATGTCTTACAAGATTGAGTGCTAATGCCATTCTGGCTTCCATGGTTGCTTAATAAAAACATAGTAATCCATCAAACCTAATTGAATGACCATAGACGGGAGCATTTATTTAGAATGATTAAAAAATGATCTGATTCATTTATGCACAGCAGCTACTTAACCTGATGTTAAGTGGAATTAGAAATAGTACTCTTCTAAAGGAAGCTCTGTCTGTGATTACGTCTTTACCCTAATGCACATTATCGAGCTTAAGTTCCCAGAAGCCTCATACTTTATCTTACTTTGCCTGTGAAACATCTTTCTTTTTTTTTTTTTTGTAACCCCAGAATTGGAAAACTGCTCGGCTCCCTCAAGGGCACCGCACTCAGGAAACCTTTGAACGCAATTCCATTGTACAAGCACAACACTTTTCGGACCCTTAATTCTGGCCTCGGCTAGGGATTGAACGGTTAAATCACAAGTCTGTAAACCGTGGCGTCTTTTGATTGAGGCGGTCGTTTCCAAATGAGAGCGGAGACCGGTTTTCCCTTTGTCTGCCGTGTCCATCCATCCTCGTTAGAAAAACCCCTCTCGCCTCTTTGCGCCCCGCGCCTCAACATTACTCCACTCCTGGAACCAGCCGGCATTAAGACTGACTCTTCAATCCCAGACGATCGATGCCGTCACTTACCGAGCGAGTCACACCACTGATTACAGCGTCCCTCAATTCACGGTGCCGTCGGTGGAAGGAGAGGGGCGGTGGAAGGGAAGGAAGGAAGGAAGGAAGGAAGGAAGGAAGGAGATGGGTGACTCCCTGCTGGGCTAGTGTGGGCATAATAAGGCCCTGCTTCCTCCAGGTGTAGAAGAAAATAACTTTATTGCTTACAGTAGCTGCTACAAATGTTATTTTTACCTTTTTAAAAACAATCATCATTTAATCCTTAGATGACTAGAAAAATCCCCCCCAGGAGGGCTTCACATTCTCCACTCTGTTGGAACCCAGCCGACTCTGTGTGAGCTGAGGTCGTGCTGCGATGACAGAAAGCATGTTGGTCAGTCGCCTGCTGGCTGATAATTACATGTGCATTCATGCCTTACACGCTCAAGAGTCATACAAAGTTAAAACACATATTTGTGTTACGACATGAAAAGCAACGTTTGAGTCACACACATGCACACGTGGCCCGATTAGAGCGTCTTGATGAAGCATACGGTTACAGCTACAGCTAAGATGTGGCGAGTTCACTGCGGTGTGGAGCTGCAGAGGACTGATGGACCAGTCGTCAAACATCTGAAACCTTTACTGGAAGAGAAAAGGTGTAAAAATACTCTGATACTGATTTACATATATTTGGGATACAACAAGAGATAAAGAAACATTTAACACAGGAACAGAAGAGCACAACTGTGAGAGTCTTTTTTGCTTCACTGGGGCTTTAAAGACATATTTAACCAACTTGTGTCGAGGAGCAAAACACGCTCTCTTGTTCCACATCAACAATAGGGAGAAAGCCAGAAACGTTAAGAGACGAAAGGCAGAGCCAAACACAACGCGACTCATTGTGTGCACTGCCTGACATGCCTCTGAGAAAACATGAAAGACATGCGTGGGAAGACATTTAGAGGAGTGTTTCATATCTCACACACAGCCGGGTGATGTTCAAATGACAACAAACCAGGAAAGAAGAGAAGCAACTCAACAGATGTTCACTTTCTAATGAAACATCTATCTATCTATCTATCTATCTATCTATCTATCTATCTATCTATCTATCTATCTATCTATCTATCTATCTATCTATCTATCCATCTATCCATCCATCTATCCATGTATGTGTCCATTCATCCATCCGTCTATGGTGTTAGGTGGGATATTAATCATTAGAATAACAGTATTACCAATTAGCTACTCAAAATGAAGGCTTTTCTTCTGGGACCACAGCAGGGCCCACATATCACATCCATATCAGATGAAATTCACACCTCACGTTGTGCATCCAGTGGCACCGTTCTGATGCAGGAAATGGTGGAAAATAAGGGTATGGAGGTGAGGGTGGCGGATTGGATATTCTCACTCCCAACTTGACAAATCCGAAGGCTCAGTGGCTCTACGGTACAAACCACGATGCTCCATGTGTCCTCCAGCACCAGGGACAGGGTGTCTCCACTCATTACATATTGAGTTTGAGAAATAAACTTACAGTTTCCACTCTTTAATTTCAAGATTAACGATACAAACAAAAACAAAAAATATGCAAAGAATGATATGGCATATTAGTAAAGAGTGGCACGTTTCATGATTTTAACATTTAAGCCTCGGCTCAGCCTCCAAAACAACAAATTATTTGAACAAAATGACCAAATACGAATTTTATCAGTACCTTCTGAAATGATCGTCATAAGTATTAGAAAAGGATTCATATGAGCATTTGCTGATCTGCCACCTCTGTCTAAACGTAAACTGATTGTTTGTTTGCATGTGACGAGCAGAAATGGACATGTAGAAACCAGACGCTTCATAGTTGGGCTCTGACCAAGCTGTTGTATTTGATGAGTTGGGAGTGAGACTATGTTTTATGTGCAGGACCAACTAATGTAACCTAGATCCTTTTAAGCTTTTGAAGAGTTGACCAATGCTGTTGTTTTTCTGCAGAGACCAGTCTCCCCCAAACATGAACAAAAGAGCTTGACTGTTATTCGACTCCATGTTCATGATTTAATAAGGGCGATTCTTCACGCCTTCAGTCAAAGCTACAGTAATTGGGCCAATGTCTTTAATGGGGATTGTGGAGCTGTAGTGTTAAAAGAAAGAGCAGGAGGACAGTCCACAAAGACACAATCACAATTAAAGCCCTGGCATCCCCAAACGGCCCATATGGTCCTCATCTTCCTACTTTCAAACAAACAAGTACAAACGAGGCAAACCTGCTTCCTGTCTAAACCTATGGGAGAAAAAAACAAACACCTCAGTAGAATAAATGTCATCACACTGAGGAAGTGCACATGAATGCAGCACTGGGACCGGGACGCTCAAGGCTGGGACCCGTTTTCATTCAAACATCAAAGAAACATAAAAGAAAGAGAAGCACAAGCTCACATGTAGACGCACTGTCGCTGTCCGACCGAGAGGCTGAATCCCGTCGTACTCGACTCAACCGGAGAATACTTACTTAGCATACAATACCCAGAAATCAACAGAGCTTACAGTGCTGCTTGGTGTGCACACCTGCCTGCTTGATGTAGTTACAAAGAGGAGATTTAAAATGTCCTCTACAGAGCGGACACTGACTGTGATATCAAAGGAAGTCAAAGGACCGGTGGGGAGTAACTACAGAACTTCTGTAGTGAGCCTGGACACAGCAGTAGGTTGCCTTTGGACAATAGCACCACTGCAAAAAAAAAAAAAAAAAAAAAAAAAAATATATATATATATATATATATATATATATATATACACACACACACACCAAAAAGACAGCAGTTTGCACTCTTTTGAGGCAAGATGCTTGTGAGGCAGAACAAGCACAATGTTCCAAGACTCTCATGCAATCTCTACACATTTTCAGGCAGATTTAGTGGATGTGGAGCTACTCATGGTTAAACTCTTTGAAACAGTGATACGACGCGCTGTGATTTGTAGGAATCCCACGAAACCATTTCGTCTGTTATGCACATAATCGTGAACGACGGCGTACAAAGACCGCAGAAACACAGCGGGCTGGAGGGGCGGTGGATGGAACGCTCGTCTGTTCCCCATGTGTACTTCAGTAACTCATTTACATAGTCATTAAAAGCCAAAAGATGACCGTTGCTCATGTCTAAATAAGTAGGTTTCTGGCCTAAACCTCACTAAGTATTTCACCATCTTTATTAAACCTGACTAACTAACTAACTAACTAACTAATCCTTCAGACACATTCTTTCTGAAATCACTCATACGGTAATATTTCTTCAGGGAGTGCAGTTAGTGGCAGTGTGGGCTCCATGGCAGCACTGACAGCTTGATGCAGGGGCGGGGTTTAGCGAAGGGTCAATTGTAAGAAAAGGAAAAAAGAAATTGAGAGTGATGTATTTCACATTTTAGAGTTTGAATGCAGCTGTTGTGTGTCGCTTTGGACCAAAGTGTCTCCCCAACGGATGTCCTGTTAGTATGCAGCTGGAAGGTTCCACACAATATCATATACATCATATTACATCACATGTGGTTGGTCAAAATGATTAACAACACTTTTACAACTAAACAGATAACGTTTTACTTCTACCAAGACTGATGCACGTAATCTACACTGAGCCTGAAGAGAAAATATCGCGATGACCTTTTGGAAACTGAGTTCCATTTAATTTTGCACCTTCGTCTTGATGCATCACGGATGAACATATATATATGTTAATTAACCTTTCCCTTCTGCTTATCTACGTCTGAAGTGGTGAGGAAGAGCAGCGAGCGTTTGACCTGAGATTCCTTTAATGAGCTTCGTGAAAAGAACCCGGGATCTTACACCGACCGTGAGGCAATGAGCTCCGCTATCAGCTGGGCTGCTGGTGATGCAAATACATTAATAAAACAATCCCACTGCTTATTAGCCCATATCTCCTGCTTCCAAAATCTCCTCGCATCCCTCGCTGTGGTAAGCATACTACATTCATGCACACATCACCGTTATCAATATTTAATACCTTCAGAGACCACGGCACGGCTGCCGAAGAAATCCGTAATATGGCTCTGCAGGGGTTGAAACAGCAGGAGTATCAGTTCTTATTTATTCATATCAATATGACAAGAATTCTTAGTTTGTTTTTATCAGTTTGCATTAGTTCATACACACCAAGCAACATAACAAAAACTGAAAGACGGAGCTGCATGCAATATGAACTGTGATCCATGTTCTTATCTGTGGCGTCACCACAGCACAATGAGGCCTGTTCTCCTGAGCCGCCCACAAGCCCCAGATATCACCGCCGAGACGCAATGGAGTACGGCAGAAGGAACCTTTTGGTTCGCATGAGCAGAATCTATTAAAACGGGTGAATTAAAACGCAACACATCACATCCAGACATTAAAACACGTTCACATGAAACTTAATGGGAGCTACATTAAGAAGAGTACAAGGTGTTTGATGGCGAGGACTGAATCATGATTACATAAATTGATGTAATATTCAGTGTGCTGAGGCAGCGAGCTGGCTCCAAAGAGTAGCTGTCCTTACTAATTAAGATACTTTATGGCAACAGGGACAAAAGATTGTTCGCAGATGTTTTTCTTTGTAAATGGGACTCTGCACCTTTGGCCAGAGGGACGGAGCTGTAAGTGGTGATTTAAGGGATGCTGTGGTTGGAAGATTCAGCCACTGAAGGCCTCTACACACCGGGCTTTGCTCTTTCGTGCTCGATTAACTCGACTATCCATTTTTTCCAAGCGTCTTTTTTTATCTCGAGTACTTTCAAACTGGACGCTAATATTATTTGGCGAAAAAGCAACATCACTTTTTTCAGGAACGGCTGCTTTTTTTCTGAGCTTTCAAATTGCAAATAACAGCATCAACCAATCACGGTATGAGGAATGGATATAACAACACCACACCTTTAGTGCACAGGGAGGCTCCGCACTCCAAACCAGGACGGGGAACTTCATTACTCCTCACAATCACAGCATTGGGTTTTCAAAAGTCAAACCACTGCAGGACCGACGCTTTTCTAAAATCGGTCTTTGATGTGAAGAAAGCAGTGAAGGCTGTCATCAGATGGCTGTTTGTGATGTCAATCAAACACGAGGGTCAAGGGTACGTTAACCTGTCAGCCTCTTTGCTACTTTACTACAAAGTCAAAAACTGAACAGATTAAGGGCGGATTATGATGGAAACTAACACAAATAAAACTGCTTTAAGTGAGTGATGCTGGTTGAAGGCGATTCGCAGAGATGTGAAACGATGACATGAACGAAAAACGATGTGAAGCGATGACGATGTAAAGGCACGACAATGTGAAGAGGGACGACAATGTGAAGAGGGACGACAATGTGAAGAGGGACGACAATGTGAAGAGAGACGACAATGTGAAGAGGGACGACAATGTGAAGAGAGACGACAATGTGAAGAGAGACGACAATGTGAAGAGAGACGACAATGTGAAGAGAGACGACAATGTGAAGAGGGACGACAATGTGAAGAGAGACGACAATGTGAAGAGGGACGACAATGTGAAGAGGGATGACAATGTGAAGAGAGACGACAATGTGAAGAGGGACGACAATGTGAAGAGGGACGAAAATGTGAAGAGAGACGACAATGTGAAGAGGGACGACAATGTGAAGAGGGACGACAATGTGAAGAGAGACGACAATGTGAAGAGACGACAATGTGAAGAAGGACGACAATGTGAAGAGAGAATCTGTTCACCTTTACACACACACACACACACACACACACACACACACACACACACACACACACACACACACACACACACACACACCATCAAGCCTTCAAGTTTTCTGCCTCTCCCCTGACATGTTTTGATGAAGATGATCACTCTGGAGTGTTATCTTACAGCTGTGTGAGCAAACTTTTGATCAATGTATGCATGAGCGTGCACGTCGACACGCACCTCAACACGCACCTCAACACGCACCTCAACACGCCGACGGTTTCTACGTGAGTTTCAAAATTAGCTGTCAAAATCATTAATCATGATGTGCTAATCAGGTCTGTTTGTGTTTGTTTGTGTCTCCCTCTGAGAATCATGCTGTTTCTAACAAATTAATCCCCCCCAACGGAGAGTGTGTGTGTGTGTGTGTGTGTGTGTGTGTGTGTGTGTGTGTGTGTAAACAAACCAAACGGTCCATGTTGTGCAAGGTGTTGCTCTGTGTGATTTCTCCACTCCCTTTTGAAAAGTGAAATACGCCAGTGTTTTGCTAATGCTTGCTAATAGAGGCAAACAATCAGAGCTTCATTCATTACCGCCTGTTCATTGGTCTCTGTGTCTCTGAGGAGCAACACTAGCTTCAGTGTCTGTTTCCAGCAGACACTGAAGCTAACCCTAGCTCACTGTAATCTGTTGCACTGTTCGATTGGACATTTAGTGCACTTCTGGAGATGTCAGATAGTCATAAGTAAAGCCAGGAAAGCAGTTGAAGAAGCACTGTGGATGCATCTCAGAAAAACAGACGGACGAGATGTACTCCAGCATACGACGGATTCAGTCTTCAGAGGATAACACACCAGTGTCTCTACCAGCACACATCTGAAGGCTTTGGTTCTAGTCTACACAACCAGTGGGTGAAAATGTGTGCCAGTACTCCTCTTCTTGTAGTATACCTGGTGCTATATTTGGATTTGAGTTCAGACTTGTTAAAGACAGCCACGCTCCTTTTCAAGTGGAATAGAAACTCAGCTCGATCAGTCCTGCTGAAGGTGACTGTAAAGAGGCAGTGGACAGCTAGAGCGGCGTGAACTTGCTGCATCAGCAGTTGTATCTCACATGGTGTCATTTCCTAGTTAGTAATGCACCATTAAAGCTGTTAGTTGTTAGGCGTTAGTCTTCTAGAGGTGCCGTCAATCAGCCGATGTCGCTCTGTGAACTCAGTGATTTGAGCCTTAAACACAATAACGTCCAAACGTGCGGTTCTCATTGGAAACATGCACACCAGCTGTAGCATCATTACAGCTGATATTTCACGAAAGCCACAGTGAGAAGAGTTCAAGTTTTACTTTAATCATTCTTTGAAAACAGGGACTTTGTTTTCTTCGATGGCCCGGAGGAAATGAAGTGGCCTCGGAGCCTCCATCCACTGCTACAAAACCAGTTATGATACTCAGATATCATGAAATTGCTTTAATTTAATATGAATGTATGACAAATCCTCTTGTACAGTTCCCAGCAAATATCAGGCTACTCAAAAGCATCCGATCTAATCTATGTTGGATCTCGGGGGTGCTGGCCACTGCAGCGCTTATTAGAGGGACTGGGTTTTGTATGAGAATATGTCAATTCAGTTCCACTCTCCTGCAGATGCAATCAGTGGTATTTAGTGGCGATGCGGATGATTCTACCCGTCTGTGTTTGCAGACGCATTAAGTTTGGAATGGTTCCATCTCATCTTTAAGAAGATGCACCGTCACGCTACGAGAGCCACGAGTTTAAGTACGCAGGTGTGTGAGCTGCTGCACTTAATCCGGGTCCTTAGTCACTGCACACTCTCTTACTCACACAGTCACACAGTCACTGAACTGGATGCTTTGCTGCATGGGGAGCCAGTGGAGGTTCTGGAGGACTGGGGGTGATGTGGTCTCTGGTGGAGTGGGACAGCAAGAGCACATTCAGGGTAGCATTCCTCATTACGCTGAGGGGGTTCCAGAGGTCATGGAAGTGAACCGGATCGCAACGGTTCAACTCAGAGCCCGCCCTTCTGAGACGCGACGCTGAGAGTTGAGTCATAATTAGGCGGGATTGACAGCGTCTTTGAGGTAATTAAGCAGAAAGGACTGATGTAATTCCCCCCCCCAGGTGGGTCGAGTCTGGAATTCCAAATGATTATTGTGGGATGATGAGTTAGAGGAGGGACAGGGGGGAGAGAGAGAGGGAGAGAGAGAGAGAGAGAGAGCCTGACCCCGGCCTCCTCCTCTATCTGTCACGCCTGTTTGCTCCCATGTTAGCGCTGCGTACGCGACCCTTCGTCAGCCCCGCCGCGCCTTTACGATGCCATAACAGTTAGCCATGACAATATGCGTCCAATTAACAGACTTTATGCGATTAGTCGGCCTATCCATTCATCTAATGGGATTCGCCTCATTACCGGATGACTTCATATGGAAAATGATCTGACTGCAGACACACACACACACACACACACACACACACACACACACACACACACACACACACACACACACACACACACACATATTGGTGGAGGAGATGATGAAAGCTCATTTAATCAGAGAGCCAATTCCATATGAGGGCAATGTTTCCTCCTCTCAAGGATAATGATTGCAAAGGACAAAACCATCTAGTCTGATCGTACTGGATGTAAAACGGACAATTTCTGTGGAGAATATATGATATACAAGCAACACTGTTCAACTACGGAACGACAGAGTCTCTCCAAGCAGGACAGCCTGGACCCGATCAGTTATTTCAGCTTGTGAGTAGCTTTGAGGATTGACAAGCTAAGTAAGGCAGCTGCCGCCAAGAGGATTAGAGAAGCGGGACTTTGATTGGAAGAGCGTACCCCTGACAACCTTGCAGAGGAATAAAATTGAACGACTGGAGTCTGCAGTAAAAGTCGCGAGGTCTGTGATACCTTGACTACAATTTCCTCGGAGATGAACGCGTGAGGCATGCGCTGCAGGAAAGAGCCCGCGCTCTCAGTCAGTGTTACCTTGACAGATTAAACGGGAGGCTGTCGTGTCACGCAAAAGCAACTTTCTACCGGCTTTGAAAAGCCCGTTTGGTAAGCTGCCACTGAGCCAAACCCGACCAGACAGAAGGCCGGGACATCCTGATGCCACGCCAGCAGAGTGACTCTGCAGAAGGTGGAGCTGGACGGGCAGTCACCTGGTTTCTTGGTCCATTACTTCAGCGCTGACTTGCAAGAGGTGTTCTCGGACCGTTTCTGATCGAACCCCGGTGCGGCTCAATTGCGGGGTGGAACTTATTGCAGAAGAAGTAATCCAAAATGCAGGGCTGCTTTCGTGGCCGTTTGTCGATGCAGTCACGGGTAAACGACAGGTTAGCATGAGGGAGGGGCCTGATATGGTCAGGAGTCTAGAGAGCTGCCACAAAGGGGATTGGAGGGGGAGAGGGGGAGAGGGGGAGAGTGGTCGGTGCGATCCCCGATGGGTACTCCAGCATCAAACATCCAGCGTCTCCTGGCTGTTCAACACACAAGCTCCAACAGGAGCCGGCTATGCAGCAGTTCTTAGAACTGAAGAAAAGAGATGGACATGTCACGGACGTTGACTTCTGGAACATAAAGCCATCCAGACGTGGATGCAGTGAGAGGCTGGAATGATCCACATGTGCAGCGAACACATCCACCGACAGACAGGAAGTAAATGTACTGAAACAAGCTTCCAGCAGAGGGGAACCACGGCTCCTCCAAACACGGAGCCATACTCCACACTGCCAGGATCTGAAGTCGGAGGGGACGAATACAGACACAATGCATCCAGAAATCAAACGTCACTAAACACGAGCAGCTCTTTTATGTGATTGATGCAGATCCAACGATTACAAACTGTCTTTTCCAGCAGACTCCTGCTTTGCCTAAGTAGTCTAAGCCTAAGTCTCTGTTCAGGGTTCACTGTGCAGTCCAGGACTCAGCACTACAGTCGCTCACTCAGAGTCAGCTGGAAACTAATTGGCACATTGTTGTGTCAAACCCAACCATTTCAATCCACAGGTCCTGAAAACTGGAGAGTTAAACCAGAGCAGGCTGTGAGCTCTGTTGGAGGACTTCAATCTGAATTATGTTTCAGCCCTGAAGGGAAAGATAAGAATAAAACAACATCTTTAATAAGAGAGCATCAAAGACGAGAGTCCTCAGAGCCATAGTGAGGATTTCACCCAAAATATGGTGCTAATAGAACCTGGTTAACGTAACATAATAAGTTATTATGGCTGAAACATGTGTGTTTGTTGTAACTACACTATAATACGTTATCATGGCTGAAACCCATAAACAGAGGATGTCAGAGCAGATATCGGTATGTGTGCTGCAGCTGTATCTTGATAATTAATGCAAGGGCACACCTCAGGGATAGAACCAGGGGAACAATAGAGGAAAACATCCCTGGGCAAGGTGACGGTCATGTACACACACACACACACACACACACACACACACACACACACACACACACACACACACACACACACACACACACACACACACACACACACACAAACTGTACATGAGGTCAGAGTCTGTATTCACACACAGCAGCCTGATAGGAGCTGAGAGGCTCCACCCTTCACTCCGTCCTCCGTCTCTTCCCTCTGCCTACGGGTGTGTCTCTGTATGAGTCCGCCATTGGAAGACATTTATGATAAATATTCATCATTCACCCCCCCCCCCCACAGCCTACTGTGTCTGTTTGAATGCTAATCAATTTCTCTGAAATCTCCACTGGCCTACTTATGGTTTCAGAGCCACCGCTGCCTCCTCTGGTGTTCTTTTACTTTTACGCTCTCATCTCTCCTTTTCTTTCCACTCGTCATCTTACCTTTTTTCCCTATCTTTCCTTTCCTTATCCTTCCATCTCACTCCCTCATCTTTCCTCTCCCAATCTTTCCTTTCCTGACCTTTCCATTTGTCATCTTTCCTTTCCTCTCCTTTCCTTTCCTTATCCTCCCACTCTCAAACTCTCTCCACTCATCACCTTTCCTCTCCCAATCTTTACTTTCATTTCATTTATTTCTACTGTTCACTCGCTACCTTTCCTTAGCTTTCCACTCGTCATTTTTCCTTCCCTGTCATTTCATTTACTATCCTCTTCTCTCCTCTCCTTTCCTCTTCTTTCTACTTGTTATATTTACTTCCCTTTCATTTCCTCTCCTTTCCTTTCCTTATCCATCCACTCACGATCTCTCCAGGCGTCATCTTTCCTCTCCCAATCTTTACTTTGCTTCTATTTCCTATCCTTTCCTTTGCTGTTCCCTCGCCACGTTTTCTTAGCTTTCCACTCGTCGGCTTTCCTTTCACCTCCTTTCCTTCTATTGCCTTTTTTCTCTTTCTTTCCTTCCCTCTCCTCCCTCCTCTTTACTTCCCTTTCTCAGTTTCCATCCTCTTCTCTTATCTTCATTCTCTTTTCATCTCTTTGTCCTGGCTCCTCTTTTCTCCACACCGATTGCTTTGTCTCACCCAATTCTATCCTCATGCCTCCTCTCCTCTCCGCCTCACACTTTCCTTGGCACACCGGCATGAACACACACACACACACACACACACACACACACACACACACACACACACACACACACACACACACACACACACACACACACACACACACACACAGGTGAGGGGAGACATAATCCTCTACCTTTCTCACACTCTCTGCCATGCCTGTAGCATACAGATGTAATGACATGGCGGACAGGAGCATGTGGGAGTACAGCAGGTGTGTGGAGAGCAACTCTGAAAGCTTCAATGGGAGCTTAGGCTGAAGGAAGAAAGGAAGGAAGGTGAGAGGAGACAGGAATAATGCCTTTGGTGTGAATCAATGGTGTGGGAGAGTTTCCCTTCCAACTGTGAGCAGAAACTGCTGAGCTTCTCATCTCTTCAGGCTCCAAAAGGCCTCGCTGTGGGAAATAGCAGCGATATGAAAGAAGGATACAAGAGGGAAAGGAAGGAGGGAAGGAAGGAAGGAAGTGAAGGAGAAAAACAAACTCCAGGGGATAGAGGGAATGAAAGGAAAGTGAGTTTCAGGATGGATGTTTTCTTGAAACATTAACAGTTAATCTTAAGAAGTGGACGTAGAGCATCGAGGAGGAGGAGCACAGCCATCGGGATGGACTGACACACCTGGGATATGCAAACAGCCAGAGGAGGGAGGGAGGAAGGGAGGGAGGGAGGGACGTTATAGAGGAGAAAAGGATGCAGGTTGTAGGAAAGAGAGGGAATAAAAGATTAACGTCTCGGAGGGGAATCAACGGCAGCTCTGTGGGATTCTTCTGCTCCATATGGGGTCAATGAGTGAAGGATATGCAGATGTATGGTGATGGTGAAGATGGTTGGAAGGAAGGGTTGATGGGATGAGGGGGAAAAGAACAAACGACGGGGGATTTCAGGAGGCGAGCGTCACGGGATTAATGAGGGATTTCAACGACCTGACTTGTGGAAGCGTTGCCAACTGGTTTCTAATAGTGGCTACCAGACTGTCAACTCATATCTTAGAGGGTTTCACATGGTCGACCCTTAGGCAGGACCCAACCTATTATCTTTGTTAGATAGAGAAATAGATAGATAGATAGTAACTTTATTGATCCCGCGAGGGGAAATTATTTCGTTACAAGCAGCAATAGGTTACAGAGCAGCAATAGGTTACAGAACTTGCAGTTACTTGCGGTTACAGTTACTTGCTCATTAGTTCAAAGCTTCGCTGTGAATGGCTATAAATGGCCAAACTGTTGTGTGAATTGCATGTACTGTATGGAAAAGTAGATCCATGATGGTAAAGAAATGGGATCCTAGTGGTTAAAGGAGAGTTATGAAGGCTACAGGCTGAGCAGCATCATTATACAGCCTCATTAGTCTGCTTCTCCCTGGCTCTAAATGAGGCGGAGGTGGCACCATCCTTATCACACACGTGACCCTTATCACACACGTGACCCGCGGTGCAGATTTAGGAGTTCTAACGATGATATGAATATTGATGAAATGATGGTTGTTGCATGGAGTGTCAGAGGTGTCTATAATGTGAATAATAATATGATAACAACAATAGTCTTCAACCAACGCTGACTTCCTTTGCCTTTTTAAACGCCAGCTGATATAAAACTACTATAAGACATCAATCGGCAGAGAATGATTCTTACGTATGTTACGATACACCGTCGTCACAACGGAGTAATGCTGCAACGGCATTTACAAATGAAAGAAATCCACCAAATGCAACAAGTAGACTTCCATGAAGCTACCCACCGTGAAGCTACTGAAGCTATCCGCCATGAAGCGACCCGTCATGAAGCTAAGCTACCCGCCATGAAGCTAAAGCTACCTGTCATGAAGCAACCCGCCATGAAGCTACCCGTCATGAAGCTAAAGCTACCCGTCATGAAGCTACCCATCATGAAGCTAAAGCTACCTGTCATGAAGCAACCCGCCATGAAGCTACCCGTCATGAAGCTAAAGCTACCTGTCATGAAGCAACCCGCCATGAAGCTACCCGTCATGAAGCTAAAGCTACCTGTCATGAAGCAACCCGCCATGAAGCTACCCGTCATGAAGCTAAAGCTACCCGTCATGAAGCTACCCATCATGAAGCTAAAGCGACCCGCCATGAAGCTAAAGCGACCCGCCATGAAGCGACCCGCCATGAAGCTGAAGCTACCCGCCATGAAGCGACCCGCCATGAAGCTGAAGCTACCCGCCATGAAGCGACCCGCCATGAAGCTGAAGCTACCCGCCATGAAGCGACCCGCCATGAAGCTAAAGCGACCCGCCATGAAGCTAAAGCTACCCGTCATGAAGCTACCCATCATGAAGCTAAAGCTACCCGTCATGAAGCTAAAGCGACCTGCCATGAAGCTAAAGCGACCCGCCATGAAGCTACCCGTCATGAAGCTAAAGCTACCCGTCATGAAGCTAAAGCGACCCGCCATGAAGCTAAAGCGACCCGCCATGAAGCTACCTGTCATGAAGCTAAAGCTACTCGTCATGAAGCTAAAGCGACCCGCCATGAAGCTACCCGTCATGAAGCTAAAGCGACCCGTCATGAAGCTAAAGCGACCCGCCATGAAGCTAAAGCGACCCGCCATGAAGCTAAAGCGACCCGCCATGAAGCTACCTGTCATGAAGCTAAAGCTACTCGTCATGAAGCTAAAGCGACCCGCCATGAAGCTACCCGTCAGAGTTTTGTCAAGAGATGGAGGCGGGATGAAATTTGACAATGGCTGCCACCTCGTAACTCTCTCTGCCCTCAGTGGAGGGTGAGGACACACTTGGAAGAGAGATCATAATGTCGTGGACAATTTATGCTGCACTATCCTGATTATAAGACGGTGTCTCTTTATGGAGATCCATCCATCAATTATCCACTGAAGCTACAGTACCGTTCCTGTCCATGGTGCTGGATCCAATCCAAGCTCACTTTAAAAAGACAGTCCCAAAAAAATCACACAAGTCAGGGAACATATTCTAAAGTGCTTCCAAGAGCTTTACATGTGAGTGTGAGTACGTGAAACATATAATAAACGAATGGCTGTGACTAGACACAACCAGAAACAAGAATGAATGAAGAACGCTGACTCATATCAAAGGACCTAAAAATGAACCTTCTCAACCAGCTTCATACTATGAGCGGCGTGGTCCTGTGGGAGAACACGGTTCTCTGCTTCGGTCATTTAACTTAATGATTCCTCTATTTGCGTCACAGCTTGAGAAGATGTCACAATACTCGATGTATTCAATGCATACACAATGTGCATCAATCAGGACCGAGTACATTAACAACACAATGTTTGCTGATGCTGCCAGACCACTCCCAATCAAAATGATGGACACCAAACACACACACACACACACACACACACACTCCTGATGAAGCAACTGCACAAAGAGTACGTTAGCTACAGGAGACGTGTCAGACTCGTTTTGAGCTTCCTACCTATTTGACATGCTGTCTTTACTAAACCTTGACTAAACCTGTATTCACCCTTTGTGTGAAATACTCCATCCTAGTGTCTGTCTCTTTAAGGCCCCCTCCCAAAAAAAAGCCTCGTCTGCTCTGATTCGTCAGTGTCTTCACAGCATCGACTGCAGCTGAGGACGGACCATGTGTCCACACCACAGAGCTGTGGTTGAGACGTCACAGCTCTGTGACGGCGGTTCTGAATCACTTCTCTGTGGATTGAGTGTTTTGATCCTGTCACAGACCTGCTCTAATCAAAGCAGATACCAAGAGGAGACCTTTGAACTTGTTTTCTGTTTTTGTCATGAATATGTGATATGAGGGAGAAATACTCTGAACAGTTACTGCTGATTCTGTGTGAGATGGTACGGTGGCGTCTGAGAGAACACTAGGCTATGTTTGATTGGCTTAACATGATCACTGTATTATTTAAATGTGACAAAAGTATGTATAAAATAAACCATAACTAATAGCTCTACAAAGACTGCATGTGGGCTGATGTGTGATTAACCCTTATGTACCAGCGGAGGTCAGTATCTACGACACGTTTAAATGCAATATTCGATGAAACAAAGCGGCTCAGAAGGTTATTAGTACTGACCTTGCAAAGCTACATCACATATTAATGCCGGCAGGCTTACATACCTGTTAATGCAGTTTAACTATTCAACGTGGACGACCCTCTGACTTCCCCTCGCATCTCACCACAGACGGCCTTCTTCACAAACAATATGTTTGGGAACACTTCTTCTTCTGACGGAGCAGCAGACGTAGAGTGAAAGTGAGTCAAGTAGGAGGAATTTTGATGATTTAGGGAAAAAAACCTAAAGGAATTAACATAAGTATCTGCTCATGAACTCGTCCCTCTGCACCAAACCAAGCAACCCAAGAACACGAGGATCCACAGCTGAATGTGTAAATACAGTGTAAATGTAGTAATCCTGATTTCTACCATTCTCCATCTCATGTTCATCCCCTCATCAGGACAGCAGGTAGGCGGTGAAGCTGACTGCTGCTCATTTACATTCCCATCCATCCTCTTCCAGCGTTTGTCCAATCTGTGGCTGTTTAGCCGCGGTGTGATCCAGCAGTGTGAGGCTGGAGGACATGAATCATGCTAGTTAACAGGCGAGGTGTGCTGGACGAACACGAGGTGTAGGCCTCCGAGTCGCACTGACAGACTATTAGATAACTCTAGTTTGATGCACTACCTCGTGCTGGGATGAGATTTGCATCTGCGCGGCCCTGTTGCTCACTACGTACTTACGCTTATTTATCAATGTGATGAGTCCCAACTTACAAGATGGGATGAAAAGAAGAAGAAGAAGAAGAAGAAGAAGAAAAAGGTTTAATCAAAACCGAGACAGAAGACTCAGCTCTGCTCCCGTTCGTCTTGGAACAGGTGTTCTTTGGAAAAGTTTATTTTTGCAGTAATAAACAGAGACAGCTCATAGAACACGCTGCTAAGACTTTCAGACAGTTTCCCTATAAAACGGAGCGAAGCGAAGAGCCACAGCTTCAAAGTCCACGAGGGCTTTGTGTCCAGCACAGCCTCCTTTAATAAAGTCCAGTCCTACAACGCAGCGCTTCTCAAGCTTTTTCAGTGACGTACCCCCCAACCAGCGCACAGCATTTTAGGTTGAAAAACAGATGTAATACACAGCGCTGTGCCACCAGTGTCTGATGTATTAAACTGTCAACACTGAAGATTGCATTGTTGCATTGAACTTTTTGCATTTACATTTTAGTGAGAAACTTGTGCTTCACTGAGGATCTTTGTCAGTCTTGGAGGCAGCTGCTGTGATCGAGCTCTTCTCCAGACACAGTCTGTTTCTTTGCTTTGATCACAGTCACTGCAGAGAAGCAGGCCTCGCATGCATATGTGGAGGCAAAGGGTAGTAGCTGCTCCACAGCTTTCTGTCCCAGGTCAGGGTGCTCCTGCTTCACACGCACCCAAAACTGTGAGTGTGTGTGTGTGAGTGTGTGTGTGTGTGTGTGTGTGTGTGTGTGTGTGTGTGTGTGTGTGTGTGTGTGTGTGTGTGTGTGTGTGTGTGTGTGTGTGGCTTCGTCTGGAAGACGCCGTCACATGACGCTTCCAGGAGTGTTTCCTGATAAGTGACAGACAAGAGAAATGGGTTTCTCACCCAATCCAGCTGTGCAGATGTCTCCTCCTGACAGGAAAGTAGGAATGAAAATCTCCCCGCGCTGCCCGTCATTGATGCTCTCCTGTTGTTTTCCACTCCAAAGTCTTGCAGAATAGTAGGTGCTCATGAATGTCGTCAGTATCGATGTATCTCACAAAAGCGACACATCGTGCATCTCCACTGACATCTGTGGATTCATCCAGCTGGAGTGAGAAAGAGTCGCTAAGTTTTCCCACAACTTGCTCGACAATGTCTGTTCCCATTGCATCTCCTCTACACACAGTCTTTAACTTCTCCTCTGCGTTTGTGTCCAGCACAGTCTCAGCCAGCACAACAGCTGGAAGGAGCAGGTCTTCGACTGTAGGGAAGGTTTCTTGGCTTTAGCTGTGAGCAAAGACGCGGTGTCTCCGGGGCTTCGCCTGATGTCGTGGAGGCTTTCCGCTTCGTGTCTTGAGATGAGCTGAACTCTCAAAGTTTCCTCTTAAAAAGGAGGCTGGTGGCTTACCAACATGACTTGCATGTTTTGTTTTGTGTTGCGATGCCGCTGAAGATGTGCTGTAGCTTCATGCTACTGTTGGCTAATCTCTCCCCACAGAGAACACACAAAGCGTTGGGTGGGTTGTAAATCCCATTAAAACATGACGGGACTGATGGAACACTGCCGGCTCTGCTCTCACCTTATTTGGCGCTTGCTGCTACGCTTCAACCACGACGCCATTGTTTGAGTTTTGACAGCTGATGACTCTGGGTTTTTAGGATAATGAGAGTGAATAGCCTACTACTTGATATAAAATCCAGTTTATGAACTTCCACTTGTATTTTATGTTTATTTTATGTTTACTCACGTACCCCATTTGAGAACCACGTCTCTACGGTACTGCTACAGGACCGACTCATTAAAACATGCTGACATAGGCTCTTCTTCAACCCTCCAGCCTGTGTCTTCCAGCGAGGACCTTCTAACCTTCTGCTGCCCTGTGTTCACTCCACACGTACCACAGAGCACAGAGGATGACCGCGGGTCGGAGAGCTGCTCGACAAGGGGTCAACGCGGTACGGTTGACGCGGTACCTTGTGTCCGATACGATACAAGTAGGTCAGCCAACAACACGGCTTATATCATATACACTAGCAGCAGGCAGCCAGGGTTCAGCACACTCACCGGCGTGTGTAAACAGTACGCTGCCTGTTCCTCAGCCTTCACAATCAAAAGACAGCAGGGGGTCAGAGATCCACCATGAGATCTGAAAATAAATAAATAACTTCACGAATGAGGAATATAGAGCAGGGATATCGTGTCTCTAACTGCCTGACATTGACAACATGATGTGCAAGTCATCAGCACCTACTACTCCATCATGAACACAAAGCTAAAGGTCACAAAGAACCGGAATAAAAAACACGGAGTGACTTGAGATCATCCGATGGGTAGCGAGAGGTTCAGATCCAGATCAAAGGTCCACTGAAGGTCTTCTGACAGACCTGGAATATATACAGTACGTATGTTTGTATCATTCCAAAGACATACAAGAAGAGGAGGATGCGAGGATGCATTCAAGTGCACCAAGCCATAATGGGAATACTACATCCCTGAGGCTGGAGGGCTGAAAACACCCACTGGTGCTCGACGGCTTCTTCATGGCTCTGGTGGATCGACGTTCTTAATCCAAAGCTCTGATTGGTTTTTGTTGCGTCCCCGACTCAGAAATCAGCCATTAAATAAGCGCTTCAAATCACTAAAAGACATTCTGATGAGGACAACTATCCACAGGTCTGGAGACGTGTTCATGCTCACGTCCATTTCTCTGGTGAAGGAAATGCTTCCATATTCAGATTTATCTCCTGCCTCACACTCAATCCACCAGACTGGGTAGACTGGAACCAGATCAAGGCATGGTGAACACCAACTGGTGTGACTCAGCTGTGCTGGCTGTCACAGTCCAGTGAGAGCAGTTCTAGTCCCTCAGCTTTGTGTCTTTAGAGCGCTCTCTCTCTCTCTGGAGGCTGTGATGTAATGCAATTTCACATTCCAAGGATGTCATTATGTCTGCGTATTCTTCTTAAGTAGAACATAAAAAACAGAAATATCTTTGGTAAAAGATGCTCATAACAGAATCATCAGAGTAACTTAGTGATAGTGGTCATTGCAAAAAGGAGCTGCTCATAGCTGACCTGGCAAAGGGTCACTTTACTCATCACGAGTCACGGACCGGACCAGAGGTGTCAGTAGTGTTAAGGGTTATAAGCAGCTAGTGGTAGGAAGGTAAACGGTACGGTACTGTTAATGGTTAAAGGTTAAATGGTAGTTGTCGTATATTATCCCTCAAAGCATTATGGGAATAAACCTAAAACTTTGGGGATGACAATCCCTCAAATAACATCTCAATTCAGTGTGGGGGGGGGGGCACAGCGTCGGTCTTTGAGATCCCAGAGGAACACCATCTGTAATCTGACAACTGTGATTAAGTCGCTGCTCCTCTTGAGCGCTGATGTGCGTCAATGCCGGTAGGATACGACAGTGATGGGTGTCTGTGGGCGTCGCTGCAGGGTTAGGGTCTCACGGGTTCCTAAGAGCTCCTCCGGCTGCGTGGACACGGAGAGGTTGGATCTTCTCGGTGTAACAGAACCCCGCGGACCCGCGGCGCTCATCACAATTCAGGCGGCGGAGAAAGGGAGAGCATGAAATATGTATGGCTCAGTTGTTGATGCTGCACAGAAACCCTGAGACATATCAAACAGCCAGAGTCCCACTGTCAGACAAACAGCGATATGGACCCACGGCTCTGGTGGCAGACGGACCCTCTGCTGCCAACGTGTGTCGAATCACACAACACACTGAGCGTCTCACTGCTCTCCTACCTACACTCTACGCTCTACGCTCCTTATGTCGCATCGTCATTCAACACAATTTGAATTCTTACGTTTCTGCTGCTGTACTGCACATTCACATGTAATTAAAATGTTCTTCTACTGAGAGGTACAAGAAACTCAAAATGGTGACTTGCAAGTAAATAAATCATTATCTCATCAGCTGATTGATATTCCATCAGCTACTGATAATACTTGCTTTATAGAGTCTCACTTGGGTTCTTATCGTCTTCTGATGTTCTCATCACAGGTAAAAGAAAACAGGTCCAGAAAGGCCGTCGTCTTTGATGCGTGATTGACGGTAATTAGTCTAGCAGGTACTGAGAGGACGCCGACCTCGGGGAGGATGAACCATGCAGGAACTTTTCTGGAGAAACTTTCCAAGTACGGACAAAGAGCGAGAGAGAATAGAGAGAATAGAGAATGTTTCCAGTCCCACACTTAAATGCCACAGCGTTTTCCTCATGATTATTTGACAAATGGCTACATAACACCTCAGGTTTCTGCCTTATTTGTACAACCATCAATTCAATTTGAAGTGAAATGATGTAAAATGTCTCTGCAGTCCATACAGGCGTCTAACATTTAATAAAGGAAAGAGCTACACCTTCTGCTTCGTTAAAGAAGAAGAGCTTCTTAGAGCAGATAAAAGAAGTTGCAGAAAAATACAAAAATCAATGAGTAAAAGCCTTTGATGAATGTGCATTTTCTTACAAGGACAGACCCAATCAGATTGACGAGAGGAATGTGATTTTGACATTGCAGGTGCTTCTTTCATCACGGTAAAACCACGGAGCCATTCGTCACGGCTGGCAGCAGTTTGTCAAACTGAAGGTTGGCGTACAAGAAGCACCGCGGTGCGATTCAGAACAAAATCTATTCACACGAAGCGGTCCTCCCCCACTCCGCTGAATACTGTGAGAGAGTTCTGACCGAGTTCTGACCGAGCCCATCGTTCTGTTCAAACAGAGACGATTATACCGCGGGAGAGGAAGCAGCATCCGCTATTTTCAGTCAATGACAAACTTCAGACTTAATCACAACACATCTCACGCACACACACACACACACACACACACACACACACACACACACACACACACACACACACACACAGTAGTAGTTTGAGTATTCGGTCCGAGGTCGCGGCGGCTCGTTGGGATTCAGCCGGGTGGCTCTGATCTGGGAGAGATTGCCGATAGACGCGTTGGCTTTGGTAGAACACATTCTGGATGGTCATAAGTCACGGGGCCAGATGCTCACCAGATGTAGAACCTCTTTCTATTGGTTACCTGACATAATAATCTAAGTCTATTCTTAATTAGAGGGAACGGTTCAAAATACATTCATATCAGATTTTCCATAAAGCGACCTTAAAATAAAACAGGTCACATCTGTGGAGTACACACACTGTATACTTCTACACACAATACATCATTAGTTGTGAGTTTGTCATTCGTTAACATGTTGGTTGACTGGATTCTTTGACCCAAACAGCTGCAAGATGTTGCATTTCTGTCAAACTTGGCTATAAATATCTAGAGTCCATCCCGACTCTAAAGCTTCTTTACTAGAGCATCATGATGACAGCTACTCTCCTCTGGAGTCAAAATGCACCTTTAAATATCAGAGACACATTTAGGATGCGTTTGCATGTCATCGGAGGACATGAGCGTTCAGGGCGTGTGATGTTCACAGTGGATCTCAGTGGAACAGAATACGTATGTCTGAGGCTGTTCATACCCATCAGTCAGCGTTTGCTCAGTGAGGAAACCATCTCATCCGATCGGCTGCTTCTAGCGGCGCAGTGTGTGGCGGAGGTCCATTGTGAACGTGACGGAGGCGGTTTCATAAAGCGGTGAATTACAACAATCTCCGGAGACAGTTTGGGATGCCGATTACCAAAATGTGCTCCTCTCCCGTCAGATGTACCACGGGGGGCAGAGTGCAGTCATTTTTACCTGAACAGGTGAATGGCTTTCATGTTGAGATGTAGTTACACCGGCTGATAAAGGAATTGGAAATATAACCTTTCTGTTGGATTGCCACTGGAACCACAGGACCACCCTTCTACTCATGAATAGATATCTGCAGTGAAAGCTACACAGAAACTCCTCTGTGTGGGAGAACACCAACAGGACAGAGGAAGGAAGAACCATCATTTCTGGAGGAATTCCCAACAATAAAATGTACTTGTGGTACAATAAACGTAGTTTGCAACCAACAAAACAAAAGTGCATTACATGAATGCACCAGCTGGTTGTAGTCAAGTAAAAACCTTCTGCTTCACGTGTTAGAGCTGCATTCTCTCTAGTGTCCACCAGGGGGCGACTCCTCTGCTTGTATAGAAGTCTAGTCTAAAATGACTCTACTTCTCTCTTGATTTATTCCCTCAGTAAACATTGTAAACATGAGTTTATGGTCTCAATCTCTAGTTTACAGTCTTCTTCAATACAGCATGATGTTCATTTAGTACATTATGCTCCATTTAGAGTCAAACAGACCATAAAGAGGGGATGATTTAGGGGCGGGGCTACAACACGATTGGTCACATGGTCTCTAACTAACCCAATGATAATGTACGACGGTGGATTCCCAGCCGCCCTCCTGCACTACGACACACACACACATTTGCTGCACCACCATTCCGTCTGTGCGCTGCCTCCGTACACATAGCTGCCCCACCTCACTGTGCACACTTCCACAGCCCTCAGTAGTGTCTGCAGGTCTTCTCCACCTCCCATACAACCCCTCCAGCAATGTGTTAGAAGAGTTTGTTTAGAGGCTGTGAGGCGAAAACCCCGGGAAGTCCTCGCGGCTGCTTGTTGAAAGGGGATTGTGGAGTTTTCTTGTATGAAGACAAAAGTTATATTTATATTTAATATGCTTTGTATGCATGCCTGAGCTCTAACGTGTATTTACTTCCTCTAAAACATGAGCAAAGTATTTTAAATCCAACATTGTTTAGATACATTTCAACTGGCTCGCAGTCTTTTATCCATCCATCCATCCATCCATCCATCCATCTATATATATATATATCCGTCCATCCATCCACCACCATTCAGCTACACTCAGATGACCACATCAGTGTGTATCTGGACCTTGGTGTCTGGACAGGAGGACAATGCTGAGACGGATCTTAGTGTCAAACTGCAGCTGAACATTAGAAATGAGGGGGACAAATATAGCGTTCCTCCCCAGTGTAAACTGGCATGACTGTACTTTGTAACCCTTGATTGTGACCTCCAGTTAGTGACCATGATGCATTGCAACAGCTGACACATCGATCTTATTCCAAAATAAAAATACATGTTTTTCTTACTGAAAAGGCTTCCAGGTTTGCCTTCTCCCTCTCCCCTCATGTCTCGTCAAACCTCTTCTGTCCTTCAGCTAACGGCAAAAAAAGAAAAGATTTATTTCGGGGTAGATATTACTGTAATTCATTCCATGATTCAGAAACATTAATGCTAGTCCAAAATGATGGACTCAGTATTCCACACAAAGATTGACTGAGTGGCTTTACCTTCCACATAACCCTTCACTTCAGGACGTTCTCAGCTCTCTGAACGCCACCAGTATGAGTTCAGACACACGAGGTTTCCACAAAATTCATTACCCAATAAAACTGATTCAGAAAAAGAGTGAATGTCTGATTCAGACTGAGGCAAGTGCTGCACCGAAAGCCCTGGGAAGTCCAATGCCCTCCCCTATAGACGAGTGTGTTCTCCTTCCTCCCCTCTCCTTCCTCCCCTCTCCCTCCACCCTCTTCAGACGTAATGAAACAAAGGCAAAAGAACGGAGCGTCTCGGCTCTTATTGCGTTCTGCGGGGATAATTAGACGTGGGAATAAACTAGGAGGACTGATACAGCTCAGTTAGCAAACAAAAGCAGGGAGGGAGGATACGGGGAGGTCTCGGGCTGCTGCTGTATTTAATATTCATAATTCTATTGAAATGGATTCGGCTCCCCCCTCCCTCCCTCCCTCCCTCCCCGAGGCTCCGTTACAGTATGTCAGTCCCACTCACTCTTTTACTAAAAGGTGCTGTGGTGGGTTTGGCCTGTAGGGGGCAATTAAGTAGCGTGACACCATGCTTGTACTAAAAGTGTGTGTGTGTGTGTGTGTGTGTGTGTGGGATAGTGGAAGCTCAAAAATCTATTCAGTTCAAGTTGATTTCCTGAAAAAAATCCAGATCGGAGGAGGTCGGCACGTGGAGCCTAACAAGGAATAATTAAAGATGAATGCTTTCTCATCGACAAATTAATTGCCGCCTCACTTTACATATGGGAGTGCAAGTGAATTTACTGGTGTGTGTGTGTGTGTGTGTGTGTGTGTGTGTCTTCTTTCCAATGGCGTGGTGAGGATTAGTGACGGTGGTTTTTATTTAGTATCCTAATTAAAAGGCCGGTGCAAAAACCGAGCGCTCCGGATCCCGACCACACCCTGAACCCTGGAGATGCAGCGGGTTGCAGCGGCTCGGTTTGTGCGTTTGCTCTGGTGAAACGATGGCACAGCTGCAGCAACAAAGAAGTAAAGTAGGTGAAACACATCTCACCGGCACACCGGGGAGCTTCTCGTGTGCTCATGTGTGTGTGTGTGTGTGTGTGTGTGGTGAAATACGAACAAACAGAATTATGTTTACCTATGAAACAAGTCCTCAGTGCAGGACCCCTCGAGCTCCCGAGATAATCCAGATGTTGTGCTGATAAGACACAGTGGAGGGAAACCATTCTGCACATTCTCCTTTTTAATCATCATATTACATGCATCCGTCTTTTTACCCCAAGATCATGTTCAGCGCTACGCAAACAACAGAGATAATTTCTCACTTCAAGTCTTTCAAGGAATCTCGCGGCTCACTTGACGAGTCGTGAGGAGTGGAAAACTGATTCCTAACGACTGAAGAACAACAACAGAGATGAAACCGGAGCGTCACCCGGGTTGTAGAATCCCTGTCAGGCTGGAAGCGTTTCAAGCGTTTCTATTAAGCGGTGTTGACTTTATTATTTATCTCTATCGGCTGTAAACACAAGCGGCGGTTGGCAGGATTTAATAACTGCAATGCTGATATCTATAAAGACGCTAGTTTAACGTAGCAACGCGGCGGTCGCTGGTTCTAACAGATACAGCCCCCAAAAAACCCTCCTGACTGAGATAACGTATAATTACTGCCTGTGAGTACTTGGAATAACGAATATGAACAAAGGACTATCGACCTCTTCTCATCTACATGTTGACTTTTCAAAGAGGTGTCACTGGCGTCCACGAGGAATCTAGTGCTGATTTCCAGCTGTGTGTAATCACAGTGTGGATGCGGATGTTTGGCTGCCCTCCTATCAGCCGGTTAGCTCTGGGTGCCGTTAGCGTGGTGGGAGGTCCAACGTTGCTCATTTGCATATAGACCCTTTTTCAAGCCGACGTCGTCAAAAGTCTTCCTGTAAATGTTGGCAACAGAAGTTCTGGTCTACACACGGGACACATCCAAAACCAGGACGCACAGAAAGACGTCCTAACTGTCGATACAGTAACATATGTTACATTTCAATACGTTAATGACTAATGGAACCGTTTCATCTGCGACTGGGGAACACGAAAAGAGATTCATGTGACAAACATCTGTGATGATTTAAAAAAACAACAAAAAAAAACTAAATAATCATAAAAACATTTTCCTAAATCCACAATCTGGCTCCTCTATTAAAGCTGAGTTATGACTCACTGTCTGTTTAAAACCAGCTCACATCAACTGCTCAGCTGTGTTACCGCAAAACAAAAAGCACAGTTCAGGTGGGAAACCCAGACTGGATTTGTCTGACATATTGTTAGTTCACACACACACACACACACACACACACACACACACACACACACACACACACACACACACACACACACACACACACACACACACACACACACACGTCCATCCCCACAGGGATGCTGGTGGGAATGTAAGGCAGGTGATACAAAGCAGCCATATGTTCTGTATCTTTACACATATATAGTTTTTTGCTTCCCTACACACAAAACATCGAGCTTTATCGGTGAATACATTTGAATATATTTGTTGAATATGTGTTTTCAAAGTGAAGCGTTACCTCCTCGGTTCCATCTGCTACATAAGCACACACACACACACACACACACACACACACACACACACACACACACACACACACAGAAACACTCATCCAGGTCTTATCTTACAATGCAGCATGGGACGGGATAACACTGTGTGTGTGTGTGTGTGTGTGTGTGTGTGTGTGCACACAGTCCCCAGAGGAGAAAGATAATTCTTCCATTTTATTCAATAATGCAGGAGGAGAGAGATTTTTTCCCCGATTTTGTGGAAACAGGAAACTATCGACTTGCAGCACAGACAAAAAAACCAAACCCAGAAGAATAATAGTTTGAAGGAGAACTAAACTACATGCTGATGATATGGTCTTCATGAACATGAACAACTCTAGAGTGATGCAGTCATTTATAACACTGTATGTTGTATGTACTGTTAACTATGTATCATAGTTAACAGTTTATTGTCACAACTATTGTTGTTTGTTAATAATTACAACATGACTTGTAAACCATTAAGAATGTGTTTGTTTGCATCTATTAACATGATTTATGCAGTGAATACGTGTTCTATGTAATGCAACATGTTTCAGACATGATTCCTTAAAGTTTGAATATTGTTTGTTTTTAATTTTAATATAACTCAAAATAAACACACGTCTGTTAACGTCATTAATAATAAACTAGAACATTACTAATAAATAGTAAACATGACCAATTATGATGTCATAGTTTGAAGTGAAATGAATGATGAAATGCTCACACACACACACACTCTCACAGACACACACACACACACACACACACACACACACACACACACACACACACACACACTCTCACAGACACACACACACACACGCACACTCTCACAGACACACACACGCACACACACACACACACACACACACACACACACACACACACACACACACACACACACACACTCTCTCTCTCACAGACAGCTGCAGACACACACACACACACACATCATAATCTCCCATCTCATCATATTTCCACGTGACTCATCCATTAAACTGTAACTTCAGCACTTTTTCATCCGTGACCGTCTCGATCTTCAGCAACAAAAAGACGGCGGCGGAGCGTGAAGCCTTCTCCATATGAGCGGTGATTAGAATACTTAGAGAGCCAATCTGCATCCCTGAACTCACTTAACACGCGAGTGAAGACGGGTTTTGTTCTCAGTTTAATTAGCGGGCCTGCTTGAACAGAGCTGGAGTTTGAAACAGTTCAGCACCAGTTTTGGACCTCTAAAGCCGGTTTTCTTCAACAGAAGTTGACACATTCTGACGGTTCTTGATCACATCATGTGTGCGACGAACACTTCATTAGTGAAAAACAACCAAAGCGAAGCTTAAAACTGAGATATTTTAATTAAAATAACTTTATTCTACTTTGTCTCACTTTAAATTTCACCAAAAATAAACCGTTGGTACAAACCAGATGGTAAAACAACATTAAGTTCTGCGCTCCTAAAACTGCTGCTCTTGCTGCTTCTTAGCTTAGATTTTTGTATCGTCTTGTTTTCATGTTTTCATGTTCATAAATCCCGTGGGTTCGCTGCTTTTAAAGGTGTTTTCTGTGGTTGATTTGGGTCAGTGGTAACTGTAGTACGTCCCAATAGAACGCCTACTGCATTAAACATAGGTCTGCACTATGTAAGGGCAGCTGCAGTATGGACTGATGGAGAGAAGGTTTGTGCTTTGGACACATTGCTGCTGTTCACATGGAGCAGAAAGGAGACAACAAGAGAGCTTTTAAAAATGTAAAGCTTCAACATGTTCAGCCCCTGGAGCCTCAATCCCTTTTCCAAATATAACGCCTGAAAAATGTTGGATGTATAGATTCCATTGTTTTCCCATTTTTGTAAAAGATATTATCAAAGAGACTGTTTTCCTGTTTTATGATCTATGGCATGATAAACTGTGTTATACTGCAGAACAGACACTTTGGAGTCTTCTCTACTTCCACAGACGAGCAGTGAAAAACGAGGCCGCGGTGAGTAAAACGTGACAAAAACACAGAGACTGCGCTGTGTTTGGATTCCGTACACGTCTTCCGTTCATGGTACAAAAGGAACTCACGGATCGGCGTACACACACAGAGTTACAGAGACCCGGGGCTAGAGATTTATGTAAACCAGCGTTTCATTTCATCACCGCACCTGCAATTAACATCTGGCTCACCATGGTGACGTGTAATTGCACAGACTGTGACTGGGAATGTCCGTCGGGCACGTTCCGACACAAAGCGGCTCCGTGAAAGCAATTTGCCTGAAATCAGAAATCGAAATGCGTCAAAGAAACAAGAGTTTACATCCGTGCCGGCGGCTCCGCGGCTGTGGAGAGGGCCGCTGGTGATTCTCGGGGGTTAAAAGGTGAAGTCGATGGTAAAACGTGGAGGTAAATAGTAGCTGGTCGTCATGCTCACACGCTCACGATAAAAACATCGACATGCTCTACTTCAGCAGGTCATGTTCTTTATTAATGCCACATCAGTTTAATACGTTTGCTCTAAAGGTGATCTAAAGGTGAGATGATTCCATTTCTTCTGCACCAGACAAAGAGCTGATGCTCTTCACACTTAAACACGTTCACCAGATATTCAGCAGCGCCCCCATGATCCTCATCATGTTCTGTCACTACGACCATTCCGCTGTGAGAATCACACGCATGTACACAAAGTACAGTTGAGGTTGATGGAGCGCCGTTAGTCGTAAACCAAGTTATCAGACAAATGGACATTTTGACCTGATGTTAGTTCACCTCAGCTCCCACAGTCTGCAGCATGGCTAATAAGAACACTCATTAAAGACCGACTGTGACGGTATTTACAGTGAAGCAGTGATTAAACACCACGAGACAATGCGAATCAAAAGTTTGCTCATTAGGAGCTCAGCAAACATCACGTTGATGTCCAGGTTTAATGACCACACAGCCGGAGCTCTGATCACCTTTAGTTCTCACCTCCTCTGCACTAGTAGAGTCTCAGCTGAACACAGGCTCATTAAATGTGACACGGCTTTGCTCTACTATACCTACACACATCTACACTTTGCTTTTTAGCTGGGCTCACATTCTCCACACATAAATGACCCTCAGAAATCCCACAAATCTCTGCAAATACAGCATTTGCACCACAGCGCTCTTCTTTGCGTCTCCTTGTTACCCGGGCTATTGGTGCGAGCCTTTCTTCAAAGCAGGACGCACTCATTAATGCCCGGTGTGTCTGTAGGCGCGGAAACCGTCTGAAATGCAGAATCAATGCCTTCGCTCGATATCTGGACATCGTTTTCACATATTCAAACTGACACACTTGACCGGCGCTTTCATCCGACCCGAGGTCCGACGCCGGCACCGCCTCTGACTTTTGAAAGCATCCAAAATGATGACGGGGAGGTGGAACGCTTCACCCTCTGGGTTTCTAAATGAATTGAAATAAAGTGACAGATCGGAGCTCAGACACAGGGCCAGACTGGAGGTGCTGGATGGCAGGAGCGCGGGCGCTGGGCCCTGACTTGGCAATATTTTCGACACACAACAAGTATGCTGATTATGAAAAAAGGGCTGCAAAAATCTAATTATTTCATGCAAAATGGATTGAAAAGCCTGTGATACATTCAAAATGTGAGAGTTGATGAATCAGCCCAAAGAAAATGTCTGCCTATGCAAAAGCTCACAAGGAAACAAAGGTCTCAGTATTTTAACTAGATGCTTCCCAGAACTGTCCTCACTCCCAACTCGTCAAATACGCCGTCTGGTACCGACACACCCCTTCAGGGTCTGTATGTGGACCAACACCACTGTAACCCCCCCCCCCACACACACACACACACACACACACACACACACACACACACACACACACACCCCCCACGTCCTGATTTCAGTCAGAGTAACTGACGTAGTATGTACGTTCTTAACTAACGCCAAATGAGTAAGCTATGTAATAGGTGGAGTCACAAGGTATTCCTAACCAGAACCAAATACTTAACCAAGAACTTGTGTTGCCTTAATGTAACCAAGTACCTTTGGTGCCTTAACCGACTTTAGTAAATCAAAATAATAAGTCAGCTAAACCTTGCCAAGTACTTTTGTTGCTTTAATCTAATCAAGTACTTTTGTTTCCTAAACATAACCAATACGTTTTGTTGCTTTAACCTAAATAAGTATATTTCATTTAAGTACTAAACTTCACAAAGTACTTTTCTTGCCCTAATCTAACCAGGTAGCTTTGTTGCCCAACTCTAACCAAGTAAAGATTAAAAACATACAGTAAGTAAACCTACATTTGAAGTTTGTTTTGAAAATGTACTGTATGCATGTAACAAGCAGAAAGTCTGTTTCCTGTGACCATGGAGGTTTATTTTGAAAAGACACAATGCATTTAATGAGCGGAGACTCGTCCTGAACGGCCTCTAGAGGGGTACCTAGAGACTCCTAGTGTGCAGCGTAGGGCCTGACGAGGTGGGAATGACAATGAGTAGGTTTATCAGTAAACAGGCCCACTGGTAAACCACCTTGTTCAAACACATTTTGACCGTCATGTTTACACTCAGCCAGAAGCAGGCTTCTCTGGGCGTCCTTTCCTGCCTAGCAATGCCTCCAATCTACATGCAGAATGAGGAACACGTTCTAATTAATTCCGGTTGCCAATTTGTCCACATTTCAGCGCGGATGTGAGGTCTTCTGTCTAATCGCTGCAGGGTTTAGAGCATCAAGTGAGGGACGTGTTGAACAGCAGGGTCATGCTCCTCGTTCTGAGAGGGAAACAGAGCACAGAATACTAAAGCCTGTCGCCTCAGCTTCATGCTACTTCTGTGACGAGTTCCAGAGAATCAGTGGAGACCGCAAGCAACAGCCTCTTTCAACATTCACCTCGATCGATTCACAGTGGGTCCGAAGCTGTCGACAACACCATGCAGGAAATATGTTTTTCCATTATATGGCAATTTGAAATACATAAATCATATCGCGTGGCTTGTTGGAGTGACGAGACATTTCAATCCCCGCCGTGTAAACACTCCCAGAGTTCGCTGCCAGATCATGTTCAATAATAAATAATCAGATGAATTTCTATCCGGCTCGATGTTTATCTATCTGGGGAATGTTAATATCAAAGTGTTTGGAAAGCCTTCTTGTTCTCCGATGTGCCTCTCTGTTGACGTTTATGTGTGTAATATATTGTAAAGGGTTCACATGCTTTATGCGTTGTATTTATATCTGTAGCACCAAGTTATTTGTCAAGCTTTATTTTTGTTTTTGTTCTATATTTATTGGAATTCATGGACATTTGAAAGGAGGAAATGAGATACAAATCAAATACTGTGAGTCTTTGAGAGTACACATATGCGTCATTGTTATGCTACGTTCAATCTACTTTGCTTTCCAATGGCATATCTCTTTTGTTTGAAGTGAAAATGACACTAAACTGATGTCACAGTGTTTACCAGCTATCTGCTGGCTTGCCTTGACAAATCCACTTCCCAATTATTTGTCACTTGGCGTTCTGTTTGTGGAACAGAGGAACTACTCTATTGATCCCGTTGGGGATTTTTTTTAAACCGCTTGTTATTTTCAGTTACACACACACACACACACACACACACACACACACACACACACACACACACACACACACACACACACACACACACACACACACAGGACATGCATCAATTGTTGTGAAGATAAGTCCTGTTATATATGTTAAGAATTTTAATGTTTAGCTGAAATCACGATTAGTGATAAAAGCTAACATGCCTCTGAGTGGGTGTAAAAAACTTGGAAAATAAGTGTGCACTTTTTCATGGGGATTGTTTGTAAGTTAGCTAATTCATTAAAAAAAAAAAGTTTTAAAATAAGCTACCGTTAGCTAGATGTGTCAGGTGAAGTCTAGCTAACATTAACTAGATGTGTGTGTGTGTATATATATATATATATATATATATATATATATATATATATACAGTTGTGGTCAAAAGTTTACATACACTTGTAAAGAACATAATGTCATGGCTCTCTTGAGTTTCCAGTTATTTCTACAACTCTGATTTTTCTCTGATAGAGTGATTGGAACAGATACTTCTTTGTCACAAAAAACATTCATGAAGTTTGGTTCTTTCATGACTTTATTATGGGTTAACAGAAAAAGTGATCAAATCTGCTGGGTCAAAAATATACATACAGCAACATGAATTAGCAATTTTGGTGACTTAGAAAGTTGTGTCAATGAAATGAGCTTCATAGCATGGCCTCTTAACTTCTTGTGAGTGATTATGAGTGACTACAGCTGGTGTCTTCTCTGAGGCCATTTAAATAGGGCTCATTGGATACAAACGCCCACAAACGCTACAATGGGAAAGTCAAAGGAGCTCAGCATGGATCTGAAAAAGCGAATCATTGACTTGAACAAGTCAGGAAAGTCACTTGGAGCCATTTCAAAGCAGCTGCAGGTCCCAAGAGCAACAGTGCAAACAATTGTTTATAAGTATAAAGTGCATGGCACTGTTTTGTCACTGCCACGATCAGGAAGACAACGCAAGCTATCACCTGCTGCTGAGAGAAAATTGGTCAGGAGGGTGAAGAGTCAACCGAGAACCACCAAAAAGCAGATCTGCCAAGAATTAGAAGCTGCTGGAACACAGGTGTCAGTGTCCACAGTCAAGCGTGTTTTGCATCTCCGTGGACCGAGAGGCTGCCGTGCAAGAAGGAAGCCCTCGCTCCAAAAGCGGCACCTTAAGGCTCGACTGAAGTTTGCTGCTGATCACGTGGACAAAGATAAGACCTTCTGGAGGAAAGTTCTGTGGTCAGACGAAACAAAAATCAAGCTGTTTGGCCACAATGTCCAGCAATATGTTTGGAGGAGAAAAGGTGAGGCCTTTAACCCCAAGAACACCATGCCTACCGTCAAGCACGGTGGTGGTAGTATTATGCTGTGGGGCTGTTTTGCTGCCAATGGAACTGGTGCTTTACAGAGAGTAAATGGGATAATGAAGAAGGAGGATTACCTTCAAATTCTTCAAGATAACCTAAAATCATCAGCCCGAAGGTTGGGTCTTGGGCGCAGTTGGGTGTTCCAACAGGACAATGACCCCAAACACACATCAAAAGTGGTAATGGAATGGCTAAATCAGGCTAGAATTAGGGTTTTAGAATGGCCTTCCCAAAGTCCTGACTTAAATCCCATTGAGAACATGTGGACAATGCTGAAGAAACAAGTCCATGTCAGAAAGCCATCACATTTAACTGAACTGCACCAATTCTGTCAAGAGGACTGGTCAAAGATTCAACAAGAAGCTTGCCAGAAGCTTGTGGATGGCTACCAAAAGCGCCTAATTGAAGTGAAAATGGCCAAGGGACATGTAACCAAATATTAGCACTGCTGTATGTATATTTTTGACCCAGCAGATTTGATCACTTTTTCTGTTAACCCATAATAAAGTCATGAAAGAACCAAACTTCATGAATGTTTTTTGTGACAAAGAAGTATCTGTTCCAATCACTCTATCAGAGAAAAATCAGAGTTGTAGAAATAACTGGAAACTCAAGAGAGCCATGACATTATGTTCTTTACAAGTGTATGTAAACTTTTGACCACAACTGTATATATACACATACACACAGTATATCTATATTCACATATATCCTGTGCATTCCCTTGCAATTCATTTTGAATTGAGTGTATAATCTATGCATCCCTATACATGCAGGGGAATGCACAGGAGTAATTTTGAATTGAGCAAGGCTGTGTTATTGGGTTATCATTAGTTGTGGATTGAACATTGCATTTGTAACATGAAGAATGTCTTATCTAAAAGTGACATAGTGTTGCGTTATTAATCCTCATGTAATGAAAGGAGAGCAGCATGTTACTGTGTGTTGGTGGGGGGGGGGGGGTTGCTTTTGATAACCGAGCATCATTGCCACGAGAACTAAGAGAAGCAATCATATTACAAAGGTCCCCCTGTGTGCTGAAACACACGAATCATACAGATACATCCTCTGCAACATCTCACACACACACACACACACACACACACACACACACACACACACACACACACACACACACAGCTCGGTGATGTGCCTTGACTGCAAATTAAAAATGGACTCAAGTCAGGAAGCAGATTACAAAGCTGGCAGAGCCGCTGCTTTTTAGACATTTTATGAAGACACTGGGGACGGTGATGGATTTACCACTAAGACGTCCCAGCTGACTTTACAGATATTTCTCCAACTATCCTTGATATCTCTCTCTCTCTTTTCTATTCCCTCACTCTTTCCTTCTTGCTATCTGTCTCTCTATGGGAAAGATATTTCTGTCACACGCCCTCATTAAATCATAGACCAGCTACACTCTGTAAGTAAAGAAAATGTCTTCAAAGCACACACACACACACACACACACACACACACACACACACACACACACACACACACACACACACACACACACACACACACTGGTAAATGATGAGAATGCTACCCAGCACAGTACAGGCAGTGCTTGCCTAATCCCTAGTTAATGAAAGCAAGAGAAGGCTGGGTCCAATGAATTCTTGCCGATTGCCAGCTTGTATAAATCCACTGTGAAATTAATGCTATTTATAAGGAAAATGCCAATTCTACGATAAGACTGCTTCTCATTAAAACGCATCAAACACATTTACTTTTCAATATCAGGAAAAACAAAAGCAGCAAAAGCCACGATTAAATGGTGAATGACTTTTGTTTCTAAAGGAACAGTCGGCAAAATAGAGAAGAAACACTGTGGGTTTGTTTTTCCTCTTCTTATTAAGCAAACCTAGTTTTCTACTGTAATCGTACACGTCTAAGAGAGGAAGACGGACGGAGACAGAGAGGTTTACAGATGGGACAGCAGTCATGAATGCTGCAGATGGAGCTCAGGGCAGCAGAGAGGCGACGTTACGAATAGTCTGTTCCCTCATCAGAGTCCACGTCTGGCTCGCCCGGTGGGACGGGGTGTGGTTCTGTGGTTCTGTGGTTCTGTGGTTCTGTGGGGCTGGAGGTGGCAGCAGAGCAGCAGACAGACGGATCTGCAGTGAACGGTCCGGAGTGCATTGAGGGGGTCCAACTCCTCTTCTGCTACTGAAACGGTGAGTAATATCTGGGTGCAAAGTCGGACGCGAGAGGCAGAGGGTTGTTTTTAGTCACTCAAGCAATTGAAGATGTGTTTTAGGCACAACATGAATTAAAGCAATTAGAGCTTCACCTCCTTCTAAAAGCAGGTGTGCCTGCACCTGCTGCATTTCTACTTAAATGGCGGATTTGACTAATTGGAGAAGGGAGCGGTTTTCTGCAGGGAAAATGTTTTTGGATCCAAGCAGAATATTTCGTCAGATAAAAACTTTTAGTGGATTTTTGGAAATGACCACATCTCTCTCTTTTTAAATCAATGTTTACTTCATCTCTGCTAATAGAGTTACCAAAATGCTACGCAAACCGTTACTTTGTGAAATATTAGACTCCACTGTTAGTCCAATCATATTTCAATTTCATCAAACTAAATTGCACCAAAATGTGTCACAGAAAGTTCAATGTTCCACACAGAACCGACACAGCTCAGCTGTACAGACAGAAAGCTTCCTCTGCATCTCTGCTGTCAGACTGAGAGAGAAAGAGGAACGAGCTCAGAGAAGAGATGACAGAACAATTCAGGAGTGTGAAGAATGCAAGAGCTAGAACATTTAACGGAGAACTCCCCACAGGCAGGGTTTAAAGAGGAAGACAGATTAATGGAAAGGAAAAGGAAGAGAAAGGGAAATAACAGAAAAAGATCACCGCTTGAAAAGAGAAGATGGTAAACGGGTCAAAAACGCTCCTCTTGTGCTGCAGCCAAACCAGGAATATTAAGAGAGCGAGAGAGAGAGAGAGAGAGAGAAGGTGGTGGAAGGAGGGCGAGCGGCAGCGATGCCGGGCCTCTCCATCTCCTCCGCCGAGGAGAGTGAAATGTTTAGATTTCATCTGCGGGGCGACCTTGACGGGCTGGAGGGTGGAATTAAATTCCCGCGGAGGAGAGTGGGTGTTGGAGGGGCTGGACTGAAGCGGGACATGATTAGAAAACGCCGAACAACAGGAGGAGGGCTACCGTACA
>NW_027176964.1:17644071-17649071 GCF_023349555.1 Cebidichthys violaceus
ATGAACAGAGTGTGAATATAGCGTGAATAGAGCATTAATAGAGCGTGAATAGAGCATGAACAGAGCGTGAACAGAGCGTGAATAGAATGTTAATAGAGCGTGAATAGAGCGTGAATAGAGCATGAACAGAGCGTGAACAGGTGTGTCATGTACAGCTACAACATGAGCTTAACGAGGTAGAAACACTGCTCTCACAGCACAACTTGTCCGTCCTGCATGTCAGCGTGTGTTTCAGCAGAGGCATTAGCTCTATTTAGAGGACATGCATTGAGGCTCGTCTCTCAAGTGTTTAGCGGATTGCGACTCACAAAGCGAGGGGGAAAATCCATCAAAGCAGCAAAGATGTGCTGCCTCAGCGGGACGCGTGTGTGAACTGAAACAAAACTCTCGCTAACGTTGCTCAGAGACAAGAGCTTTAAGAATCCCAGACGAAGACGCGGCGTTTGATTAAACTGGAGAAGATCCCTCCGAAAAAAGAAAGAGAAGACGTGGGAATGAAAACGCTGTCGGCAGCAGCGGCGATGTGACGGACCGAGAAGGACTCTCTCATGACGGCAGCCTCATCAGCTCCTCATATTGTTGCTTTCAGAAGAAATGAAGGCGCAGTGTAAATATTATTGGCAGCCGTGACTATCTGACGCCGCAGATGTTGCCGTCGCTTCACTTCACAGGGAGGCTGATTTTTTTTTTGATGACACCATTGTTTCAGCAGCATTTCACACGACTGATTTAATAACAAAGCAATATTCACTGCACAACCCCCCCCCCCCCCCAGGAATGTTTACTGGCAGAGAACAAAGTCCTCTGCAACATTAGACAGTGTGCTATTAAAAAGATGCAGACAGACTACTCTCAATAATAACTAATACATAACGAACGTTAGCTCAGCCCTGTGCTTCACTTTTTACTTTGACCGTTTTCAAACATATTGACTGTTTTGATGCACACGACTGATTTTTTATTTAAATTGTTTTAATTTTGTAGGTTCAACCTGAGCTCATGTAATGAATGTAAAATAAACTCTGTAGACCAAATACAGACCCTCAGACCCTGAAGAAGAAATGTCCCCATTGACTTCCATTAAAACCTTTTGACTATGGTAATACTGGTTTCCTGCACAACATGTTGTTGCTCATTGTTGACATATTCCAGACTGATCGAGGATTCAGCGTACAGAAATAATGACATGTTTGTGATTTATTTTCTTCATTAAAAACTATAAAAACAAAGATTTGAAGGGTTGAATTAAGAAAGTTCATGCATATTTGGTAGTTATTACCAGGACTGAAGTTGAATAAAAGATTGAACTGTGAAAGATAATATTAATATGTCAGAACAGTAGATCAGATTTGCCCTTTAAGGAGATCACAGCAACTTTCATAAAGTGAGGCACAATAGTTTAATATTTAATAACTGAGAATATGTGACGAATAAAAACATCAAGTTCATAAGAAGAGGTGTCTATCTATTTTACATTCCCCTTCTGAAAAAACTAATTCATGTTGATGTTTTCCTCACTTTATTGGTAAAATATGGATATTGAGGTATTTGGTCATATTTGATTTTTCTCCATATCACCTCATCAGGTCACCAGATGTACTCGATAATTAGCTAAATCCTAAAAATGTCAACCTGCTGTTTGGTTTCTGACTGAATATCTACAGATCAGATTTCTTTGCATCAGCCTCTACTAGCGTACCGACGCACTTTACTCAGACGTGACCACGGTCACACCGTACCACGTTAGCATCGTCACCGCATGCTTTTACACGTTAGCATTTAGCTTCAAGCACCGCTGTGCCCAAGTGCATCCTCATCCCACCGAGGCGGTGGACTCATTCTGAACTACTTGATGGTGGATTTTCTTACTTCCAGTCCTATTTCTGTCACTTCTCATGCGTACAGCCGAGTGCGACGCATGATGGTGAGAACCGGTAGGACCGACTACACGGCACATCGTACTACATCTGTTTGAGCGTGAAAGAGCGGCTCCACTTTCTGACAATCAAGTCATATTTCAGCACGAATGAAAAGTAAACCTAGAGAGCCTTGAATCCCAAAACACTGTTGATACGTCACCGACTAGTCCATATCCAGCCCAACATTACAGCCATTACATATAGAGATCATATCATCACATGACGTGTTTCTGTTAGCACAAGCTTTTGGTTGTTGAAAAGTGAGAGGATTCAGCTGAAGATCAGGCTGTGTGTCGTCCTCAGCTTCTTTACTTCAGGGTCTCCTCTGTGTTTATGAGGAACACTGGTTCATTACCATTCTAAAGCTCACAACTTTAGGAAATGAGGCTGTGGAGTGGCGCTGTAACACACCTGAGTAGAGCGGAGCTAGGACAGCTTTGAGTCTGAGGAGAGGACGTAAAAAGGCCGTTGGCAGCGTTGTAACAGCACTACACTGGAACAACTTAACGTGTTTTCTCCTCTGTGATGAACTCTACCTCTGAGGTGAGTGGAAGCGGACCTGACACGGAGATCTGCATTTGAAATAACATTTACAGCAATGAGTCAGAGAGAAATGAAAGGAATGTAGCATATGAAAGGTTACCGCCATATAGTTAGAGCATGTCCAGTCAGTGAGGAATGAGATGCTTTCTACAGGCCCGTGGATTCAGCTGGTGTAGTGAAGTTCTGTCAGCGGGGCGGCCTTCAACCCTCCTACCGGAAATGGCTCTTGAGATATAATCCCTGGCTCACGGAGGAGAGGGAAAGTGCCTCCTGAGGAATTAAGAGGAATCTCACACAGCGGGTATCGTCAGCCTCCACTACTAGAACCGGAGCCGAGAGGCGCTGCGCTCCTGAGACAGAGAGACGGGCTCCTCTTAAGTATTCCCTCCAGGATGTTAGCATGCGCAGCGGGCACCACAGCCTCTTATGAAGCACAGACATGTAATATTATGTCCGGTGCTCCACGGCTCTGTAAAGATGGAAGGGTGCTGGTGTGGAGGGAGAGAGAAGGACAACCTGTGCTGAGAGACTCATCAACACACCGATCAATGTCCTCAGAGACATGGACGAGGACAGGAGCTTTGGACCGTGAGCGTAAACTATGAAGTGGGTCCTTTGCATGTCTCAGGAACCGGTCATCCGGTTCCTGAAGTGTGACGTGTTGAACAGTGTGACACGTTCAATATTAATAAACAAAGCATGAACCAATGACAACGGCCAGTGCGGGGGCGGGGGCGGGGCTTCTGGGCTGTTATTGACAGCAGTCTATGTTTACAACTAGCTGTGTCGACTTCATGCTGAAGGACTTTTCTCTTGACGTCTCTGGTAGATTAAAGTGGAGCTTTGTGATTCTCTATGGAAGAACTAGTTCTATAGATCTGTCGATTAACTCAACTGAATGATGAGCAGACAAAACTGTACGGATGTTAGTGGACTTCTCTGGTTGAGGACAGCTCTAGTTAAAATCAAACTCTTCTTCATATATACGTATATATAAAGATATATATATATATATATATATATATATATCTGTGTCTATATAGAGTCAAGGCTAGCAGCCATGTTTAAAGGATTCTCCTGAGGTTGGGAGAATCTGATGAGCATCTGAGAGCCAAAAGAAAACACATTTACTCAGAGCTACAATGAGGTTGTGCAGCTTCCGTCCCTCTTTGCTTCAATGAACTATCTGGAGTGAGGAGAGGTTCTACAGTAGAGTGACTGAGTTTAAACACGGGGCGTCTCTAGACCGAGACGACGATGTGTTAATCGAATGCTGCCGCACGTTAAACTGAAGTAGGAACACGGTCCATAAACCCACAGAGGTTGGTGTCAACATGGAGCTCCTCACCCTGCGGCTCACTCGGTCACCTACATATCTGGACATATTTCTCTCTCTGCTCAGATTTCCTCCATAATAGAAGGATTATATTATATTAGATATTAGCGAAATCAAAGCGTCGTCAGTTCTGAGCTTCAGAGGCCGAGGACGTCGTTGTCATGGCAACGTAGCGCCGGCACCGTGACGCTGCAAATAATCAACCTGAAATGAAGCTGCTGCCCTTTAGAGAAAGATAAAGCTGAATGTCAGCAGCGGTGATAATATTATATTATATACAGTTTATATCTGCTGCAAGAAAAAGTTTTGTGCGAAATACAAAAGAGGGTAAAATGGAGAAGACCAGGACCAGGACCAGGACTAGGACACCAACGAGGACCAACACATGGTCACAAGTCCTCCTCCTCATACTGAGTCACTGCAACATCGAATCACACCTCTGACTCAACAAGTACTGAACAAAGGAAGCACAAGTAGTATTTCTAGTGATATAAAAGACATGATATATAAATAGAATGTAAAGATCGTTTCACTCGCTCACTTTACTTTTGATAGACTTTGTGGAATTGATCCACAGTTTAAAGAAGCAAAAGTATTTCAGCTGTAATCTGCACATCTGAAGCATTCGACATTTAAAATGACGCGGTTCTACAGCAGAACGTCCTCCATGCTTTCATGAGGAAACACAGTTTGACTGAGCAGGAAAAGATCATCATGAACGAGCAGGAGCAGGTCCAGGAGCAGGTCCAGGAGCAGGTCCAGGAGCAGGTCCAGGAGCAGGTCCAGGAGCAGGTCCAAGAGCAGGTCCAAGAGCAGGTCCAGCTTGTTAACGATTGGACCAGTGGGTGAAGACCTACCGGTCTGAACCTCCACACTGATCTGTAGCGTTAGCTTCTATATTGATCTTTTTAACCCTTTTCTCTGCTCAGTCATTGACTTCCTAGATGTCTCCTTTGATCATAGGCTGTAGAACTTTTCTGTCTGCTTCTCTATGAAATAGCGTCTCAGGTTCCCCCCCCTTGGGCTCCTCAACAGGGGCGGGGCTTAGTGAAGGGTCAATGAATCACACCTGCACCATGAAAGGTCAAAATGCCTTGTGCACAAATATATAAAGTTCCCATCAACCAATGCGTCTCTACCACCAGGAGAGACCACATGGAGTCCTGAAGACCTTCATCTGATCTTCTTCAGCTCATTCCCTG
>NW_027176964.1:17654071-17736571 GCF_023349555.1 Cebidichthys violaceus
CACTTTCTCTAGTCGTCCGTCTCCCTCATCGCACCGAACCGCAAATGCTTCAATCCGTCAATCAACACAGCTGCACAACAGGAGCTGTGTTCATGACAAATAATGAAGCACATCTTAATGCCCAACGTCTATTTCCTTCATTTTAGGTGCGTCGCTGCGCTGATTGCTGTGGCCTGCAGTCAACGTCCGGCTGAAACGTGACTGAAGCTGTGTGGACGAGGTGTTCCTGACACAGAGCGTGAGGAGCATTCAAATTTCTGACGGGTGACTTTGCAATTATGTTGCCGTTGCCGTGTAAAAACTAATCCTTGTAAGCCTTGAACCATCTTCCTACTTTAGTTTTCATTGTTTTTCAATGGAAGTCGAACACCTTTCATGAAATAAAGGTTTGTAAAGGCAGCACTACATTGGTCCTGTGATGTGTGTCTGTCTGGTGCTTGTTCTTGTGGTGTGTGTCTGTCTGGTGCTTGTTCCTGTGGTGTGTGTCTGTCTGGTACTTGTTCTTGTGGTGTGTGTCTGTCTGGTACTTGTTCTTGTGGTGTGTGTCTGTCTGGTGCTGTTTCCTGTGATGTGTGTCTGTCTGGTGCTGTTTCCTGTGATGTGTGTCTGTCTGGTGCTTGTTCCTGTGATGTGTGTCTGTCTGGTGCTGTTTCCTGTGATGTGTGTCTGTCTGGTGCTGTTTCCTGTGATGTGTGTCTGTCTGGTGCTGTTTCCTGTGATGTGTGTCTGTCTGGTGCTGTTTCCTGTGATGTGTGTCTGTCTGGTGCTGTTTCCTGTGATGTGTGTCTGTCTGGTGCTTGTTCCTGTGATGTGTGTCTGTCTGGTGCTGTTTCCTGTGGTGTGTGTCTGTCTGGTGCTGTTTCCTGTGATGTGTGTCTGTCTGGTACTTGTTCCTGTGGTGTGTGTCTGTCTGGTACTTGTTCCTGTGGTGTGTGTCTGTCTGGTGCTGTTTCCTGTGGTGTGTGTCTGTCTGGTGCTTGTTCCTGTGGTGTGTGTCTGTCTGGTGCTTGGTCCTGTGGTGTGTGTCTGTCTGGTGCTTGGTCCTGTGATGTGTGTCTGTCTGGTGCTGTTTCCTGTGGTGTGTGTCTGTCTGGTGCTTGGTCCTGTGGTGTGTGTCTGTCTGGTGCTTGGTCCTGTGTTGTGTGTCTGTCTGGTGCTTGGTCCTGTGGTGTGTGTCTGTCTGGTACTTGTTCCTGTGTTGTGTGTCTGTCTGGTGCTTGTTCCTGTGTTGTGTGTCTGTCTGGTGCTTGGTCCTGTGGTGTGTGTCTGTCTGGTGCTTGTTCCTGTGGTGTGTGTCTGTCTGGTACTTGTTCCTGTGGTGTGTGTCTGTCTGGTGCTTGTTCCTGTGTTGTGTGTCTGTCTGGTACTTGTTCCTGTGTTGTGTGTCTGTCTGGTACTTGTTCCTGTGGTGTGTGTCTGTCTGGTGCTTGGTCCTGTGGTGTGTGTCTGTCTGGTGCTTGGTCCTGTGATGTGTGTCTGTCTGGTGCTTGGTCCTGTGGTGTGTGTCTGTCTGGTGCTTGGTCCTGTGGTGTGTGTCTGTCTGGTGCTTGGTCCTGTGATGTGTGTCTGTCTGGTGCTTGGTCCTGTGATGTGTGTCTGTCTGGTGCTGTTTCCTGTGGTGTGTGTCTGTCTGGTGCTTGGTCCTGTGGTGTGTGTCTGTCTGGTACTTGTTCCTGTGGTGTGTGTCTGTCTGGTACTTGTTCCTGTGGTGTGTGTCTGTCTGGTGCTTGTTCCTGTGTTGTGTGTCTGTCTGGTGCTTGGTCCTGTGGTGTGTGTCTGTCTGGTACTTGTTCCTGTGGTGTGTGTCTGTCTGGTACTTGTTCCTGTGGTGTGTGTCTGTCTGGTGCTTGTTCCTGTGTTGTGTGTCTGTCTGGTACTTGTTCCTGTGTTGTGTGTCTGTCTGGTACTTGTTCCTGTGGTGTGTGTCTGTCTGGTGCTTGGTCCTGTGGTGTGTGTCTGTCTGGTGCTTGGTCCTGTGATGTGTGTCTGTCTGGTGCTTGGTCCTGTGGTGTGTGTCTGTCTGGTGCTTGGTCCTGTGGTGTGTGTCTGTCTGGTGCTTGGTCCTGTGATGTGTGTCTGTCTGGTGCTTGGTCCTGTGATGTGTGTCTGTCTGGTGCTGTTTCCTGTGGTGTGTGTCTGTCTGGTGCTTGGTCCTGTGGTGTGTGTCTGTCTGGTACTTGTTCCTGTGGTGTGTGTCTGTCTGGTGCTTGTTCCTGTGTTGTGTGTCTGTCTGGTGCTTGTTCCTGTGTTGTGTGTCTGTCTGGTGCTTGGTCCTGTGGTGTGTGTCTGTCTGGTACTTGTTCCTGTGGTGTGTGTCTGTCTGGTACTTGTTCCTGTGGTGTGTGTCTGTCTGGTGCTTGTTCCTGTGTTGTGTGTCTGTCTGGTACTTGTTCCTGTGTTGTGTGTCTGTCTGGTACTTGTTCCTGTGGTGTGTGTCTGTCTGGTGCTTGGTCCTGTGGTGTGTGTCTGTCTGGTGCTTGGTCCTGTGATGTGTGTCTGTCTGGTGCTGTTTCCTGTGATGTGTGTCTGTCTGGTGCTGTTTCCTGTGGTGTGTGTCTGTCTGGTGCTTGGTCCTGTGATGTGTGTCTGTCTGGTGCTTGGTCCTGTGATGTGTGTCTGTCTGGTACTTGGTCCTGTGGTGTGTGTCTGTCTGGTGCTGTTTCCTGTGGTGTGTGTCTGTCTGGTACTTGTTCCTGTGGTGTGTGTCTGTCTGGTACTTGTTCCTGTGGTGTGTGTCTGTCTGGTGCTTGGTCCTGTGGTGTGTGTCTCTTCCTCTGATCCGTGACAGAGCCTGGATCTACGGGACACGGCGACTCACCGCGGGTGTTGCTGGAGAGACGCTTGCGTTGGCTGGTGGAGGTGTTGTGCGGGAGCAGGGTGTTCTGCTGGTGGTTGCTGTCGATGGGACTCGTGGCGATGATGTTGTCCTTGTACTTGTTCATCAGGGCCAGCTTGGTGTTGTCGCTCACTGTGGGATCATAGTTACAAACAGGAGGAAATAAGAGCCAGGAGAAGGTAGCCACACACTGAAAAGCTCCCTCTCTGGAACGAGAAGGCAGCCACTTGAAAACACTGAATAATGGCGTTGTTCTTGGCTGGATGTTGAAGGTTTTAAAACCTCAGTGTAGCGAGGATTAAGTGTAGTAATGCTAAAGGAAACACACCCAGCATGTTGTTTACTGAGGGGAGAAGTCAAACAGCCAGAATTAAAGAGTGAGAAAAGCTGGCTTGAAATTAAAACCCATTAAGGGAATATAGTGAAGCCATTCTCAGAGGAGGCGATGATCTGTTTTGGTAAATAATAAGAGATAAAGTTCCAGGGAAACAATCAAAAACACAATATATTATAAAACACCATTCTGTAATAAAAGCAGCACTTTGGTTCAGACTGAAATATCCATAACACAATGAGATGGATTGTGATGGAGCATCCCCACAGGATGACACTTAAGGTTTAGAGAGGTTCAATCCGTTACTGTTAATTTAATCAACACGCTTCACTCAGAGTCAGGCTGTAAAAACAGCATCAAGTCAAAGAACAACACAGAGCTTTAACTAATCCTCCGTCTAGCATGAGGACATTCAAACAGCAGGAGGTCACGTGGTTCTAAGTGATCAGTTCATCTGCTGCTCGACATCAGCTGGTCACGTTTGGTGCTTTTACGTTATTGTTTTATCCTGAGTGAGAAGAAGTTAAAAACACTGAAAAATATGCTTTTTTTATGAACTTTTATGAGTGAAGCCGTATAAGTGAAGGCACACACAACTCACTATAATCAAACCCTGAAATTTTACAACACAAGCGAGGTTCACGTTGTCCGTTTTATTGCCAAGGACACGTTAACGGCGTTTCACAATCTGTTTTTATAGACAAGCGTAAATGTTAGCTCCGATACGCTAACATTGCCTGATCTTTATGTCACAGCTGGGTGGTGTTTCTGTTACACCTCCACAGCTCCACGCTCTTGGGTGTTTTTGGAGTCCACACTGATGGATTTGAGTCAGAACTACTGGATGATCGCCGTGTTATTATGCTGACAAGGAAAACTAAGCTAGTGAACGTGGTAAACATTAGCACTGTCATTGTGAGCATGTTAGCACGTTGATGCTAGCAGCCCAGAAGGGACAAACGTGCCGTCGAGAGATCCTTAAAAGCTACCATACCTCCGCTCGCTTATGATGACAAAAAACAAGGAGGCAAGGAAAGGAATCGAGGATGTAAAACCTGGGAATGGTTAAGGCCTACCTCTCTTGGGAAGGAAAGGTTGAGCGGAGTGGTATTCGGGCGGCTGCAATCTGCAACCTCACCGCTAGATGGCACTGCATCCTACTCACTGCTGCTTCAACAGTGACGTAACGTTACTCCTCCTCTTGTTTATGAATTCTAAACGAGTCCGTTACACTAAAAGGAAAGGTCAAGGGCAGCAGCAGAAGTACTGACTGAGATGTTTGTTATTTTGGATTTTCTGAGCAACCTCTGTCGTTGATGATATTGTTCAATATTCCATGCGTGCCCTGCTGCCTGCATTTCCCATTTCTCCCGTCCCTCTCATAAACCATCTTTAATGCATAATGCACAGAGTTACGCCGTCTCCATCACCTCCGGGGTCGGGCCGGTCGGGTTTCATAAGAACGGCGTGTGTGTGTGCCTCCTCCACCGTGACGCTCTCTTGATGAATCCGAGTGGTGGATGCGCCGCTAATTGGAATTATAGGAGGGGGGGGGGGGGTACCTCCATAAAACCTGCTCCGCTTCATACAGTCGTCCTCGCGGGAGAGGCGCTCAACCCAAACGTCCACTGATTATGAAAAATATATCTTCCAGGAGGAGTTGTCGGCTGGCCTGTAAGCCTTTTGATTATTCAGAGTGAGGAGTAAACTCTCAGAGATGTCTGCTGGTCTGCATCAGGAGCGGCTCATGTTATCAAAACTGTGCCTCATTTCTATTTCTCAGTGTAGGAATCCTTTGTGTTAGTGAACCTAAAATGATATCCCTCCATCATCTGGTCTACGTTCACTGTGATGATTACTTCACACCTATATGAGAACATAATACATGCTATTTCATTAAAAATCCAATTACCGCTCTTTGTTTTCACACTGATTATCTAAATTATTCCATCGGTGTTGATGTAATTACACTGTTCCCTGCTTAGGACACTGTTCGTACGTCCCCATGTCCCCCTCAACACCAGCGCAGAGATCAGATCGTCTGTGCAGGACGATGACAAATAATATGACGAGTGAAAGCTTGTGCCACAGAATGTAGTTAGCATGCAATTAAAAATGTGTGTGTGTGTGTGTGTGTGTGGGGTGGGGGGGGGTTGAGAGCAGCAGTACAATGTTCTGACACATGACGTTACTGTTGGGAATATGTTGGCAGAACATTAGCGCTCATTCCAAGTCCTGATTCTCACCAAACTAAGAGATGCTAAACTCTCTGCATGATGTCTGCAGTCAGATGAGCATTCTGTGATGGTTCACTTCTGTCACATGAAGCTCCAGCCTGGGTTCAGACAGGAAGACGGAGTCCAGCGTATTTACCACACATCTGCCATCACTCCTCATGCAGACACTCATTATGTCCTTGCTGTTATTGTTTGGGGCTGTCAATCACATCAGCTGTTTAGATCAGCTGGTCTCTTCTAGCCAATAGCACAACGACACCGTTACATGGTTGGCCTATCATCTCGCTGCTGTCTCTCTTAAATATGATCGTCTCTCTACCTTCAGTACGTTCATTTCAATCTGAATTACGTTCAGATCACAACCGGCTGAATTCGCCCCTCCCTCTAACTCCATTCAGCCCGCTGCGCCTGTCGGAGGACTACGGTTTCCTCTAGAGCCAGAGTTCGGTTTGTGCGACGATGGAAAACGTTGGCGGTGCAACGCTGTGACACCATGAAGAGGACGATCTCCCTACGTAGACATGAAGCACGGAAACACAGCGGATCCTAGTTTCAGGTGATTAGACACGAATGAAAACGTATTATATTCCATTTCAATAGGTAACTATAGATCTATGATCCATAGATAGATAATAGATAACTTTGTGTCTCTAGGGCTAGCGTCGTCTCTGGCTGTGTGGTTCTGGGTCAGTGGGTCTAAGTTGGCTTCTGTGAGTCACACTGAGCCCTTCACAGTACATGTAGTCCAGCTGACTCAACGTTAGCATTAAAAGGTGTTGATCAGCGGAGCTTTACGGCCGTTTGCTTGGTTTGCTGTACCTGTCTGTTTGAACTCACCAGGTGTGAGGTCCATGCTGTTCTTGTCGTTACAACCCTGGAGGGAGTCCAGGGTACGGGTGACCTGGCTGGCAAACTCCTCGCCGCCGTTCATGCACTCCCGCTGCAGGTGGTGGCGCAGGTCCGTGATGTCGTACTCGTACCTGGAGATGAGGTAAAAGAAATCAATTAGGGTTCCATTATCTCGACTGATGTGAATCAGAGTAAACACCACTGAGACGCTCGACGAAGCAGTGTGACAGAACGCACTGATAAGCTTTTATAATCTGAAGCGTCACACTGTGCGCTTCATATCAGCTGCTTTCTAAGTCGCTCATTTCAAACAGTGTAAAATGTGGAATTATAGACATTTTTAGGGTTTAACTACTTCCAGATGCGTCCCCTCCCCCCATCCATCCACCCCAATCCTACTTGTACCCGTCCAAAATGGGTGTCTCCCGGATGCTGAGGGTACCGCTGGAGTTCGGCCCCTGACCCCGAGAGTTCCTCAAGCTCTCCCGGGCCTGGCCTCCCATCAGAACCGAGGGGATGTAGTGGATCTCGTTAGCCGCCTCGGCGCTGGCGCTCTTCTGGGGCTGGGGGATGCGGCGGCGCTTACACCAACGCCTGCGGGTGTAGAGGATCAGGACCAGGCACAGGATGGACAGCAGGAGGGCGATCATCCCGCCCTGAGGGGAGGAGGGCGACAGAGACAGAAGAGAGAAGAGGGGAGAAGAGGGGAGAAGAGGGGGAGAGAGCAGAGAGAGGGAGAGAAAGGAGTCAAAGGGGAGAACAGATTGAGAGAATCTTGCCAAGTCGAATACGGATCAAAGTCAAAGCAGTAACGCCAACAGCACACTTTAAAAAGAAAAGGCTACAGATGCATTTTAGTGAATCACACCCACGACGTTTTTAAATGACAACAGCTCTCCTGCTCGGTCGCTTCACCTTGAGACAAAGAAGCGCTTGGCTGATTTCCATGTGGACCGTGAGCCAGGGTCAGCAGCTACAGACCGCGTCCTCATTGAAAGCACTGAGGTCAACGACCCCACTGTGTAAATCAGGCTCCCGGATGATTTTAAAGGAATAGTTTGACAACTTGGGAATTTATGGAGTGACAGTAAGTTTTGGCATGTGAAGGAAAATGCGGCATTGGAAAAGACAAACAGGCACTGAAATACAATACGTCTCAACTTTGTGTCACTGTTCCAGGTGAAGGGGAGGGCAGACACAGCTCCATGTAGAGACCAACGTTAAATCAAGCGCGGCTAAACAACCGATGCTGCTGCTTTGTGTGTGCTGTGGTCCCGGTGTGGAAGGCCCCCGTCGGCTGAAGCTCAGGGGTCATCTGTGGAGGCCCGGGTCATGGTGCCGAGCCATATGAACACAGATGAACTCGGTCAGTACTCTGATTGATATTTACCATGGACAGTGTGGTAACTCTACTGTTTGGCTCTCTCTTCTAAAGTAAGTTGGGCTAACCTGGGAGTTTGGCTGCTCTGTGGGAATCAGGGAGACAGAATCTATGTGAGACTTTGAATATCAGCTCATAAACATACTTTGATAGCATGTGACTGGGTCAGTTCGCATGGTCGTGTGCGCTTTACTCATCTTCCCTCGGATTTGAACGACTTATACGAGACGGGGTCGAGTGATGCGTCCGCACCAGCAGCTGTGGGTGTCGGGGGATTGGGGACAGATGAAGGGCGCTGAGCCTGAGCCTGAGCCCCGAGGACAGGTTAGACGGAGGATGGCGGAGACAGAATCAGACGGAAACCGGAGAGAAGATGAGACAGCGGGAGGGGAGCGAGTCAAAGAGGGAGCGGATGAAGGCGAGAGCGGTGTCAGAGAAACGTCGGCGAGGAGCGCGATACGGATCAAAGTCAAGGCCGGTCAAAGTGGAGAGAGACAGCGACTGTCACTGTGAATACCAGACCACGTCTCTGCCCTGGATGAAGACAATGACCCCACACTCATTCTACCCACTGGAAAAAGAAAATCGAATCCTCTTATTTGCATTTTTGAAGTTAGTGAAAGGATGTTTATGGAGAAAGAGACGGAGAGATAACAGCAGACGAGTGTAAGCTGGACCCGTGATGTTACATGAATCACATCCTCGCTGCTAATCTGATGCTACAGCTGGAGACTCCAAATCAGATACGTTGTGCAATTTGGAAAATGTCAAAAAGAGTTATGAAAATGTCAAGGTGACAGTACGAGTCGGATCAATCACATGTCTGTTTAGAATGAAGTGCTCCCTGCAGCCAGGTGTGTGCAGATGTTCCCTCTCTCCTGTCTGCACCGTTCCCTTCTGATCGTATTTAATTGATTTGTGAGATACAAAGCTACACATTGATGGTCAGCAGCAGTCTGTCCAGAGGATAAGTGAAAACTGATTCAGAAATAAAGAAATCCATGCAGCTGAACCGCTCAGCTTTGTAAAGATAAGCAAAATACGATGAAATGAAAAAACGGATTTTAATCAGTTGTTTACATAAAAAAAGAAAAGAAATCTCTTTTCATGCATTGTTGGAATTCTGAGGCCGAATAAAAATAGGTTGCGCATATTCATTTAAATAGGCAAAAGAGAAGCATATTTGCATAAGTAGTTTGCTTCATCTGCATAACCAAGGACATTAACAAATGACACGGTGACACGGGCCACTGCTGCTCTGCATCGGCATGGTCAGAGAGAGAGAGAGAGAGAGAGAGAGAGAGAGAGAGAGACAGAGACAGAGACAGAGAGAGATAAAGACAGAGAGAGAGAGACAGAGAGAGAGACAGAGAGAGAGAGAGAGAGAGAGAGAGAGACAGAGAGAGATAAAGAGAGAGAGAGAGAGAGACAGAGAGAGATAAAGACAGAGAGAGAGAGACAGAGAGAGATAAAGACAGAGAGAGAGAGAGAGAGAGAGAGAGAGAGAGAGAGAGAGAGAGAGAGAGAGAGAGAGAGAGAGACAGAGAGAGATAAAGACAGAGAGAGAGAGACAAAGAGAGAGAGAGAGAGAGAGAGAGAGAGAGAGACAGAGAGAGATAAAGACAGAGAGAGAGAGACAGAGAGAGATACAGACAGAGAGAGAGAGACAGAGAGAGAGACAGAGAAAGAGAGAGAGAGAGAGAAACAGAGACAGAGAGAGAGACAGAGAGAGATAAAGACAGAGAGAGAGAGACAGAGAGAGATAAAGACAGAGAGAGAGAGACAGAGAGAGAGAGAGACAGAGAAAGAGAGAGAGAGAGAGAGACAGAGAGAGAGACAGAGAGAGAGTCATTCAGTTAGGAAGGAGAACATGTTCAGCTCTTTCAAAGTCACTGAGGAAGTCTCCTGTTGAAATAAAGCAGTGACTGTTAATGACACCGTCATACTCTCTACACCTAAACTACACTAGGTGTGTTGTTGTATTGATTTGCATCCACAGGATATGGTCTACAATCAACTGGAAAGATTGTAAATAAAACATGAAGCAGGGCCTCGTTACGCTTGTGACAAGTTTTCATCAGAGGCAGGTTATTAATCTCCAATTCATAAGGATGTGTTGACGTTCATATTGTAGTCTGTAGTGCTGCTAGCAACTACATCCAGCAACTAAATCCGGCGTTCCCTTGCTGGTTTCTCAAGATAACCACAGGTGTCAACAGTGCACTAACCGATACTTGTGTATAAACTATGAGTCCAATGACTTCATGTAATCATAAAGGGGTCCATTGTTATGACAGCACTTCACTGTCTTTAAGCGCATTGTTTGATTCAGCCTCACCAGTTTATCATTTCATCAACAGTCAGCGATTTACAGCTAGTTGATGTAGTTAACGCTGAAGCAGCTGAAGAGTCAGATATTCCCCTCAGTTTCGTTCATCATATCGTAGACCCTTCTTTCCTCAGGGACTGCAGTTAGTGACAGTGTGGGCTCCGCGGTAGCTGACAGCTGGGCTTAGCAAAGGGTCAGTTATGACACACGTTGCTCTTTAATACATAAAACATTTATTGTTAGAGAAGTGGTCAGATCGTTCCCAATCTAAAACAAGAGTAGAGGAATTTTGAGACATCATAACTGAGCATATGTAGCTATTAAACTGAATGTGTAATGTTAAGCCACGCCGGTGTTTCATTCATCCCTGAGGAAACAAGTCAAAGGTCAAGCACTTCAAACGGCCCTCAATCAAATCTACCTCAGTGACAAATGGAATTAAAACCCATCAAGCTGCATTAGCGGCCATGCGTAGAGGGGGCTAATACAGAGCAAATGGAAGAAAGCTGTTTAACGTCAGCATTACATGGAATCACAGCGAGGACTAAGTGGGCCGCGTCCTCCTCTAGAGCCAATAAAGCCCAACCACACATCGAAGCAGGCCGGCGCTCCAGCCCCGTAATCCACTTACTAACGGATGAGGACCATGTTATAATGGCACGAGTGCTCCTCGTGACTTACACTCCTGTCATGTAAGTCCTGGACGGAGGAGAGAAGACGTGGCCTTTCTCAGTCTGACAGAGACCGGCGTGGTATTAGAGCCGAGCCATCAATCTGTCACTTAGTCTCTGGATGCGAGGCATGAAGACGCAGGAGGGCGGAAAGATCGAGACCGCCTGACAGCTAGGGAGAGCAAAAGGAAGTTTCTTTCTTTCAATGCAATAAACTGCAGCGTGCAGCCGGAGGGCCGGGGATTCAATACCAAGTCACAATATTAATGATGGAAATAGAGTCCTCTCACCAATCACTCCAGCTCCTGAAGACAAAGTATAACATTTAATACCTGCAATGAAACGAAACAAAGCAACAGACCTGTTGAGGCGGAGCCGGTTTTGACTTTGAACAGACGTGAAAGTCAAAACCACCGTCTCACCAGGACCGGATGAGTATTAATGGCACAAATGGTTTCAATCATTTGATTCAATTTGGTGCGTTTCATAAGAGCTAATATAGCATGAAGCCATGATGGTGTGTGTGTGTGCGCGCGTGTGTGTGTGTGTGTGTGTGTGTGTGTGTGTGTGTGTGTGTGTGTGTGTGTGTGTGTGTGTGTGTGTGTGTGTGTGTGTGTGTGTGTGTGTGTGTGTGTGTGTGTGTGTGTGTGTGGAAGGCATTCATGTAAAAACCGCACATTTGTCATGTAAACATTTACTCTGGTGGAATGAAATGAAGTCATGGAGTCGGATGCTCTACAGAGCTGAGAAGACGTTACAGAGTCGGTGTTTCTTAATGCAGCTCCTCACCAGAGACCAAAGCCACGTAGACGGTAGTCATCATATTATACATTAGCAGCTTCCATGTGACGGCACACATTGATGTCGTGTAGACAAATGAAACGGCCCAGTTAAAACAGCTCGATCCCCCATGTCTATCCGTGTGGTCGTGCACCTGGAAGCTGGAACTAGCCTAAAGAGAGGAGGCGTCCACACGTCCCGGAGGAAAGGGAGCGTCCGTCTGCCGCTTGTCTTGTTGATGACGGTCGTATCTGTGGAGATCTGCAGAGAGCTTTAAAGGTGTTGTGTTACGTCTTCTACGTCAGTGTGTCCTGGCTGGATCTGGAGGATGTGTGTACTTCTGTCAGTTATCATTAGGGATGCGCAAATACCACTTTTTGTCAAACCAAAGTACAGGTACTTACATCTGAGTACCAATTCAAGCACTTAATAATACCGTCTCAGCTCTAACAATACCTCTGCTGCTTACATTCTATTATTCATAGGTGTACGAGGACAGGTTCACCAGACACATGGCTGGTGCTTATAGCTGCCACTCACTGCCTCCTGCTCCGGAGAGGAAAACATCTGCATGCATGAGGTGAGGCAGCTATTGGCCACGCTGCCATTAAGGTCCTGGAAGTCATGATGAAGTGACACCGTGCGTCCCGGTGTGATGAATAACCCGATCGACTGAACACCCCGTTAACCTGCGAGGTCCCGTCCACAAATACAGCATGTTGTTCTTCACAACACGACGAGAGACGGAAATAAATCCAGAAACGTACCATTAAAGAATCGGCTTCATAGTTAAGATACCGAGGTACAGAATAATATGATAGTAATCATACCACAAATACAAATAAGTAGTAGCCTGCCATCATGTGACGCAGTTATCCAACAGAGAGCTAACGTATCGACATGCTACTGTAGTACTGATGTAGTTCACTACGATGTGTGACAAGAGGTACGGTGACAACATGACGTCACAGCCGGTGAACGGGCTCACGGAGCGGTTACCGGTGTGATTGTTTGAACGCGGCTAATGCTAACGTGAACTCGCTAACGTTACTTCCACCTGTTCGATAAGAAGGAAATGACGTAACGTGGCTCATCGTGAGGTGAAACTTTCTGCCAGAAGCCGGTTGGTGAACAGGAGCCGAGCCGGCAGAAGGTCGGTACCGGAGGTCAACACCGATGGTCCTCCTTCACGTCACGGAAGTCGGTCTGCAGCTGGAGCTGAGGTTGACCGCTAGCAGCAGAAATGACTCCATGACTTTGACTTAGTTTACAGAACTAATCTGAACTACCAGTTCAGCTTCTCACTGGTTTTAACACGTCGCGTCATCCAATCCTCAGAATCCTCATCTCTCCACCGGCTCCCTGTTTGTCTGTTCACATGTTCTGTCTTATTCAGAACTCAACATGATAGTCTGCAGACTCTAAAGCAGCCACATGTGATTATATTCATTTTCATAAATATCAATGATGTTTAGTCATTGTCTTAATAATGTTGTATTAAAACTCCTCCGTCATTCAGTATATTATGCTGTATTCTATACTTAGCCGGTTTCTGCACTACGCAAGTGTATATATATTAATACTCTATATATATGTATATATATTAATACTCTCTCTCTATATATATATATATATATATATATATATATTAATACTCTATGTTTATTAATACACAAGTGTTTAGCCGATTCAAGCTAATTTCATTCCCAAAATATCATCTGCACAAATCCCAAACTGACGTCTGCTCTCTCAGGTGTGACTAATTCATTTGGTGGCAATTTCACCGTTTCTCCAAATGCTCCGAAAATGAGAAATATGCAGCGGAATGCAATATAATATATTATATTATATTATATCAGGTATTCTGCAGAGGAGCGTACGGTAGAGCTGCCGGTGCAGAGAATGGTGACGGCCGTTGAGCCGTCGGGTTCAGATAAGAACGTCTCGTCCCGAGGAACCCAACGTCTCGCGGTTCTTTTACAGCGTCGTTCACGTTCTTATTCATCACTCACATCTAAAAGATGTATGTTGTTTTACAAGCACTGCTAGTTATGATATCTAAAAGTGGAAAAGCAAAGAGTGAGGCCGACTTTGAGACAGAAAGATGCGACTTAAAAAATATATTCATGAAGTTATTACAGCAGCTAGAAACACAAACAGAAGAAATACAGAGAGAGACAACTTATTTATTTATTTTGTCCGTTCCTTCAGTCGAGGTTAAAAGACGTTTCCTCCTCACTCAGTATAAAGACAGTGAGCTGCTCTGTTCATTAGCAGAGGACAATGAACCAGGACGAAGCACCGGCACATTTCTGTAAGTCTCATTTATTAAAAACACGTCGTCTGCTTTACCCATCGACCCTCGCTAAGATCCACACACACACATACACACACACACACACACACACACACACACACACACACACACACACACACACACACACACACACACACACACACACACACACACACACACACACACACACACACAGGAAATGATTTGATGCTGAAAACACAGACGTAAGAGGAAGAAACGCATGAATGGAGAAATGATCCGGCAACCCAGGCATCATGGTCTCTGTGGTTCTTTCCTGACCTTCCTGGTTTCCTGACACCTAAACTAATGAAGCTACTTTCAGTGGAAGCAGATCAAAGATGGGAGCGCTGTGGTGCATTTATTAAGAGTTTGTAATATGTATAATAATCTAAATATCATTTAATTATCACTACTGATAATTTAACAAACATAAAAACGTAGAGAGGTTTACAGCTTTCAAGGTGTGTATTTAAACATCATCTATTACACATGAAGATAGAATCATTATAACTGTGTTATAACTACTGTGTGAAGAACACTGCTGTTAAAAAGAACCTGATCTGTTAAAAGTGATTCAAACTAAATGTTATTGTACTTTTGTTCATATAGCAGTACTTTAAATAAAAGTGAGCAATACTACTTTTTAATTCATTATTGAACTTTGTGCATAACAATGAGATTAATCACAAAGAAACCTCGGGCCCTCGGTGCGTCCTCCTCACCGGCCAAAGGGAAGCCTCGGACCGGTCCGCTTCCTGTTGTGATGCTCGGAGAGCGGCTCCGGAGGATCCACCGGGGTCGGCTGCTTTACAAGTGGTCAGGGCCGCATTGATTGAAGGTTTATGCGATCGATGCCATCAACGTGGGTTTTAGGAGGGTCACCACATGAATGTCAATATCCCACGAGCCGAGCCGTGTCACAAGGACCGTCTCTCCCCGTAAACCCATGCTTTATGTGGCCGTGTGTGTGTGTGTGTGTGTGTGTGTGTGTGTGTGTGTGTGTGTGTGTGTGTGTGTGTGTGACTCCCTGTGGCTCCGGCTCACAATAAAGGGTCGTGGTGTTTTAAAGATCACTGGAGAACGACCACAGTGTGAACTGCTCAAACAGAATGCAGCCACTGCAGCTGCTGTAGTCTCTGCTGACATTAAAAGAACACGCATCTTCATTTTGTCATTAGACGTCTATGTTTTGGTGTTTGCAGAAATTAAGAAAGTTGCTTTATGGCCTCTAGATTCATAAAAAAAACAAATCTGACCCTGAGCTTAAGGACCCTGTTGGTCTTTCCTGTGATGTAATGGACTCGGTTGGGTCTGGATGCCTCCGTGCTGAAGGGGATGATCGATTGATCCCTTAAGGCCCCCGTGGCAAAATAAAAGCAGCCGATAAAAATCTTGGAAATGAAAAAGGTGAGATTTGTGCAACACAATGATTCGCTGAAGCTTAAGAGTCTCGACGGACGGACGGACGGAGCCCGACGCCGTTGAAGATGTACGCCGCTTTTTATTCCTCTTCTTCGGCCGCAGAGTGGAGGTCTGTGCTTTGTAGCCTCTCTGCCTGTAGCGTTGTGGCTGAAGCAGATCTCGTGCGTTTGAACTGCCAGCGCCTCACCTGGTGCCGGTGCAAGCGAACGAGGTTAGTCATCTATTATGGATGAGCGGCCGGTGGAGGACACCGTGGTCACCTTGTTGGATGTGAACGCACGGGGGAAGCTTTGAACCCCGCATGAGGGAAAAGTCCAACTTTAGAACAGTGCACTTCAAAAATAAAAAGAGTACAACTGTTGAAAAGGACTCACTTCTCGGTTCAAATTGGCTTCAATACTGCAGTTGAAAGCACCGGTGAAAACTAATTGTAGTCCTCAGGTGAGACTGTGGTCTGGCTGGAGGACCAGACGCTGTCCTGGCCTCAGACTCGACTCTGGTGCAGTTCATTAAACCCCATTCCCCTTCAGGATTAGGCCAATAATAAGTCTGGCTTGTCTTCGAGCTTAAAAAATGCCGGAGTCCAAACTCATCCATTAGACATAAGCAGTCTCGTGGTGGGAACGGTCGCCAGGCATTGAACCGCAGCAGACTGAACCTTCTGCTCTCTGGCTGCGCTGTGCAGACCTGGGACCGCTTCAAGCCCGATCCATGTGGCTGATGGAACAACAGAAAGGCAGGATTTCATGTCTGCGCTAAGTTGACCAGCGGCGTTTGGCACGCTGATGAATCTAACACTTGTACTTCTGATCTGACCTACACAAGTAAACGAGACCATTCGCAGAAGAAGACTCAATACTCTTCATCTGCAGGTTCACCAGGAACTCCTTCAGCTCAGACTGAAGGCCGTAATGCTGGACCCGCTGGAGGGAAGGGAGGCTCAGAAGCCTGCTGCAGAAAAAGGTCCCCAAAGTACTCAAAATGCCTTATTAACCGCCCCAAAAGAGCAGTTTGCACTAAACTGGACTAACCCAGACTCTCACCCCGGTTCCTCCCTGCTGTCTGTTGCATAAGGAAACACCAGAGAGGTTTGCTAAGATGTTGCTGACACCTCAAGCGATTGAGACATTCACAGCTGCATCCCGCTGCTTTCTCCACACGTCTCTGAAACGTCTGCCTGTGCCGACTACCGCTGTCCTGCACGCTCCCGACGCAGGCAACGGAAAGCGGCCCAGTGACAGCTGCGCCGGAGCCCATAAAGCAGCCGCCACGGGACCAGAGGAGGGGAACAAGCGACGCGCCTTTTGATTTATGGGTCGGAGGCCTCCAGCAGGGTGGCAAGCTCCGGAGGGGGGCCCAGAGCGGCGCGGCGGCAACGTCGCTTCCATCTGTTATCGCCGCCTGCCCGGATCTGCATGCTAATCCTTCTCTGCCCACACCTTCATGCAAATCACCAGCCGTGACAGCGCTGCAGCTCTTTCAGGGCGAGGAACTAACGGAGCGGGGCGTGACATGCAGATAGAGAGAGGAGTGAATCAAAGCAGGAAGTCATTTCCACATAAAGAAACGTCGTCAGCGCTTGAGTGTGTGTGTGTGTGTGTGTGTGTGTGTGAGTGTGTGTGTGTGTGTGAGGAGTGCGTCCAGTGGATCGTCTCGATGGCCAACACGCAGACGGGAGGTCAAAAACGGTCATTTGTCTCAAGGTCTCTCCCAGCCAACGTCTCCCCGAGCTGACTGATCATTTGCGTGTGCAGATATAATATGCTTTCAATGTCTGAAAAACACACGTCATCCATCACAGCGTGGTTGTAATGTCTTTGGGCTGGTTAAAAAAAAGGCACCGGGAGTAGGTGTGGCATATCTAAGATCTAATAAATATACATTTCCTCAGGCGAGAGAGGGCAGCGCTGCGAGATCTAAGGATTCATTTCCTACTCTGCCCGACGGAGCAGATAAGAGTTGATACAGGGCGCGATGCCAGAATCTGCATTCTGTGACTGAAATGTAGAACTTTAAGAAAGCTCCAAAGAGAAAAACTAACTTTCAGTACAGCTAGAGCAAAAAGAAGAGGCTCGAGGTTGGTGGATGTTGCGCGCACACACACACACACACACACACACACACACACACACACACACACACACGTTTGTACACAGCTCTTAATCCATTTTTTTAAATTAATTTACAATCGGCGGTCGAGTGTCGGACCGTCTTTTTGGAGGACCTGCTCCACGTTTCACAGCCGTGGTGACAGACCAGGATTTACCCGTTCATTTTGAAACACAGGGAAAATAAAACCACATTATGTTCTCAAAGATGATTTATCTGACTTCAGGGAAAATAACTCCAACTAAAATAACTCCATATATTTAAATCCATCTTAATGAAACAGCAAGAAAGGATGAAGAAAAGAAGACATTTCTTTTCTTCATCCTTTTAATTTAGCAAATGAAAGAATTTGGCCAATTAAAAAGTTCTTTTGACTGAACGTCAAAAGACAGGATCTAGTGATATCAGACTTCAAGGAGCCTTTTCTATTTCCAGCTGCTTCTGTGAACAGAGACTCGTACCATGACAGAGATGTGCAGGATGCGGAGCTCCTCCTTCGCCGAGTCGTTGGCCGGGTCCTCGGTGGGCTCCGGGAGGCTCAGGCTGCCGTCCTGGTGGTGGATGTGGAAGAGCAGGGTGCCGTTCTCCAGCCACTGCTGCCTCCAGCGCACCAGAGGGATGTCCTCGGAGTTCCCGGAGATCTCTGCGGGAGACAACAGACGGGACAAAGGGGGCCGGATGAGAGGCCGTTCACCGACTCGCCACGACTTAGTACCGAACGTCACCATCCACTGGAAGATCAGCAAGTTACAGAAAACAGACCCAGTGACGGGTCGACGTCAACAGATGAGACTCAACTTGTGAAGGACTGGACAACATATCCAAAATCTATCAAGAGTGTGATATGAGAGTATGTTGTCTTAGATCTTGGATATCGTAATATGGCATGTGTGTATGAACACATATACATATATGTCTTTTCTTGGTTTTACTGGAAATGTGTTTTTTAGGAGGCAGGTCTGCAACATTCACGGTCCCCTGAGGACACATCCTCAGGATGTTGGTGATCCTCTATAGTGTAACAGAACGGTTTGACGTGTTTTGTTACTCAGTGAAATACTGAATGGACGGCTGTGACATGTGGTCGAGTGAACTGTGTCCTCCTGACCGATCCAGTGAACTACCTCAACGTCTACTGAGTACACACATTCATGGTTCCCAGATGATGCACCCTAATGACAGCATGAGGTCGTGTTAGAGAGTGGGCTGTGATAACGTGTCACATTGTGCCCGACGTAGCGGACCACGGAACCGCCAAACGACACCGCGGACGTTTGTGTCAAGTCTCGGCTCCAGAACCTTTAAACCCCTAGTTTCCATTATTCCATTTCATTATTATACATTATGAATTTTCATTTGATTACACTCTAATGCAGTGCTTCTGCTACAGGGGGCTGATAGGGTGAACATGGTGGTCAACAGGCAGTCAGTACCGGCTCTATGTCTGTGTTCAGAAGAACAAAGGAAGACGTGATGAACCTCAGCAGAGAGGTGAGTAAAGAGAGATCATCAGAAACACTGTGCTTCATGTCACGCCTCGGCTTCCTCAGACACCGCGCCGAAATATCAGTGATGCACACACACACACACACACACACACACACACACACACACACACACACACAGTGCAGAGATTGAAAAGCATTAGGAATGCATGACGGAGCTCTGTGTGCGGTTCTCTGTTATGTAAGTGTGAAGATGCATCGGGCTCCTGAGTCAGGAGAGGTGAGAGCCTGACGGGGGAGATATAAACCCAAACAGAGATCACAGAGAGAGCACCGGGACGCTCCGCGCTGAATCTCACCTCATATTCCACAAAACGTAGTTCTGCTGCTGAATGCTGGCTTCACTGGACTCGCAGCACACGGCGAGCAGCGATGTGGTTATTGCAGGTCAAAGGATATCTCTACATGGAAACTGGGCAAAAAGTTTTGGACTTCAGTGACTAAATGTCAATGTGCAGCAGGATTCACCTCTACGTTAATGTGTGGGTTGTGCACAGTAGACACCCTGCTGTTTGTGGGTCACTGTGGACTCCTGGCCACGAAGTAGACGATCACGCTAATTGCTAGCGCGACCCGGTGCTGTGCACACATCCATCACCCCCATATACTGTGCAGCTCCGCTACTATAAAAGACATCCAATTATTCAAAGCTCATTTTCACACACAGACGTCACAATGAAGTGAACGGAGAGGCGGCGGCGAGCGGCACGTGATGGGGGTGGGGGGGGGGGGCGCGGTCCATTAGCGAATAGTCCATAATAGATCAAAGTCCACGCTGCGGCGCAGCGATGGTCGAGGGGAGGAATCATGGCTGGTAAATAATAATGAGGATTAGGCCTGATCAAAAGGAGGAGAGGAGGAAATGAACAGAACGGAGCTCTTGTGTTGGAATGGGAGATGAGGATCAGGAGGACAACGAGGACCAGAAGGTAAAGCGTCAAACCTACTTCTCCCGATTACTTCCTGACAGCGGAGCTGCAGGAGACATGTCAGCGCTGATCACAGCTGCATAACTTACACAGCAGCCTTACACCTGAACACCCGGGTCTCCACTGGTTCAGGACTTTCTATGAGACCGTCTGGTAACTCGTCTGGAAGTCTGTCGGCCATGACTGATTGTAATGACACGAGTCACTCTTCCAACGGTTGCCAAATAATAAGAGTGAGTTGCATATCTGAAGCTGAAACCAAGCTGGCGACGTGGTTCTCAGGTGTCGATGTTGCTCCTTTCACCACTTTGGTCCAGACTAAAGGACCTGGTGCCAACTAGCGAGGTTAGCACCATTTAATCCACCAGTCGACTAACGCTAGCATGCTAACGTCAGCATACAGTTGAAAGCCATTGACAGCACTAGTGTGAGCTAGCGTCGCCTGGTTGTCCTCATGAAGAGCTCGTCTCTCTTCTGCTCCCAGGCGTTCTTCTCTAAGTGTTTAGTTAACCGATGCTTCACATGTAAATGGACGTCCCGCTCCACGCCCGCCCTCAGTGGAAGCACTTACCTGGCTTAAACTATTCACGCTAAGAGCCGGCTTCATTAATATTTGGTGCACACGTTGCACACACATCAGATCGCCGTGCGGTCCTGGTGCAGCGCTTCACTTCCACCACCTTCTCAGTCAGACAGCCCATTACGCTGATTATTGGCAGAGGAAACACCAGCATGCTGGATAACAGCCACAACCCTAATATAGATTAGAAGCTGTTTACTAACCCAAACACCGACACAGCAGAGTGTGTGTGTGTGTGTGTGTGTGTGTGTGTGTGTGTGTGTGTGTGTGTGTGTGTGTGTGTGTGTGTGTGTGTTTAACCAGATTTGGCCTTAACAATGACTGATGCCCTCGTGCCGCAGTGAAGAGGGAGTTCCCCTCTGCCTGTGGAAACAGATTGGAACAGTCCCGGCTGGTTTTAACCTACATGCAATTGATGTGCCAAAGTGTGACGGGGCACTTTAAGTATATATATATATATATATATATATATATATATATATATATATATATATGTGTGTATATAAGTATATATATATAAGTATAAGTATATATATAAGTGTGCTCTCTCTCTCTCTCTCTCTGGGGACTAGTTTACATTGAGAGCAGGATTAGTGAGAGCGCCTCGCTGCACAGGACCGTGTGCAGCACAGAGGTAGGAGGGAGGAAGGAAGGAAAGGAAGAAGGAGAACAGGAATACAATGCATTGGGTAGTGGTGGAAAGGGGAGAGAAGAGAGGGAGTGGCCACCCACCAGCATTCAAATGCATCAAAGTAATGTGATCCGGCCGCATCACGACTGGACCTCCTCTGAATGCACAAACCATCTCCTTTTGAAGGAGTTTCCATTAAACTGACGCAGCATCAATCCCGAGCATTTTGGAAAAAAAAAAGTCTAATCTTTATTAATCCTGGAGAACAGATGGGCGGCGCCGACAAACAGAATCCCGGCACAAAGCAGCGTTTTTACCCATTCCTCTAATTGATCGACGGACGTGATGGATCAGAGACAGTTGTGGTTTGTGTTTGCTCACATGTTGATGGACTGTGCTCTGCATTACAATGAGATGGAGAAACATGGAGAACAATCTGACGGTGTTAATTTAACACCGTCAGATTGTTAGCGCCCAGTTCAATCATTCATCTTAACTCATAACACTCTTTATAGAAATAGATGAATTCACATTCATAAACTGCACAACATGTTGCTGCACATTGTTGCGATTTTTTGTAATATATACTTTATTTAACCTCACATCCATACTGAGTTTGTAACCTCCAGTTCATCACGTTTGAGCTGTTATAGGTGCTAAAGAGAAGCCTAAGAATCAAACTGAATCATAGATTAGATCATAATACAGTAAAACAATAACAACAAACACTGAATAATACAAACATGTTGGTTCCACTTTGGCCTTCAAAGGGTTCAACAGGACTCCTGGATGTCCCAGAGACCTTTATGTTGTCTGCTCTTTTAGGAGGGAACTACAAATGAACCAATGCATCACAGTAATCAAAGGTACATCTGTGACTGAACCACAACATGTAAAATGTCAGAGACAGCCGTAGTGTTACTGAACTAGAGTCAGTCTGAGCTTCCTCTCACGGAGCCTGGAGCTCCACAGCGCGTCCTCCTCTCGCCTCTGTTCCTCCGGGACGCGGTCACCGGAGGGCACGGCGATGAGCACGGAGCACTTTGCCGTTGTTGACTCTTAAAATTCCCCGAACTTAACGGTAATGAACGACTATTAGGGAGAACGCGACATCCTCGAGGCTGAGAGCGCGCGGCGGAGACGGGGTGCTAATTTACAGATCATTATTCCAAAGTGAGCGCATGGAGGGCGTCCTTCAAGCCCGTCCTCCAGCTGCAGCACAGCTGATTTGTGAAGGGGGGGGGGGACACAGCGTTTGAGCCTCGACCGACGGCTCGGGACGACCCCCAAACCTGACGTCTCAGTGGACGCAGGACGATCCGATCCCAGACAACGAGAATGTGTTCTACGTCATACTACGTCATGCTAATGATCAGGAGAGCAGCTGAGCTACACTCTCACGCTCCTCCTCCTCCTCCTGCTGGAGTTCTGTTTGCATGGAGAGAGTAATGTCAATATCACCATGGAAACCCAGCTTGAGTGGATCAATCATAACACAGAGTAACATCTCAGCTTCTACACTTGAGACAACGTACCGAATCTTTAAAAACAAGCTACAACGTTTTCTTCTCTCTTGAACGTTTTGGTGCAATTCAAAGTAATCGAGGGTTTAGAGTAAAACACAAAGCGACGTCTAAAGGTTTACATTTGATCTCTCTTCATCTTAAGATAGCGTTGAAGTTTGGTGCAACGCGGCTGTAAGTTAAACATGGTGACATCGGGTTTAGACATTTAGAAATAAAGATGTTAGCTACCTAGCTGTAGCTCCCATCATGCTAAGCTAAGCTAAACATGGACACATTAATGTGTGCCTCCTCTCATTGTGTCCCTTGTATCGGTATGAACTCAGCGGACAGTAGGTTTAGTATGTAGCGTGGAGTCAGGGCACAGATCAGGGCTCTTGACCCTCTGACTGTAAAGCTACCGTTTCACCAGTTCAAACATAACTCAGAACGAGCGACTCTCTGCCGAGGCTCCAGGTGTTCCACCTCGTGCAGAGTCAGCGCCAGGCCCGGCACAGAGACCGGTGTGGCCGAGTCTGAGGACGTGCCGGTCCGCTCTGGTGCCCTGCGCTGTGAATGCTAATCTGGCTCCATCTGGAATCGGCATGCAGTCTGCTCTGCTGCGTTTCTAACAGATACATAAATACAAACAAATACAGCTCCAACATGAAGAGAAAACATGTTGAGTAACCACTGACGTCTCCATATTGATTTTCACAACTGAGAGTGAACTCCAGAAGAACTGCAGAGAGCAGAGTAAAGATTTTCTCACTCTTGTCAATCTCTCCTTTAATCACATACTGCTCAAAACATCGACATGTGTTTATTCTGTGTACCGTCCACTACACAGAATAAACACATGAACAATATGTATTCTGAGCCCGACTTCACAATGTGGCCAAATCCCGGTTTATTATATTGATTTATGGCAGCAGTGTTCTCTTTGGAACAACGTTCCATAGAGAACACTGCTCTGCTGAAATGACCTGTGAATGGAGCGTCTTTCTCTCTTGATATTGTCTTTATGAGACACAGATTGGGTCCTGATTAAAGGGGACATAAAGTTTGACGACACTAGACCAGGGTTTATTATTTCACGTCAACATATCAGGTCTACATGTGGGGCTTAACGAACGCTCTGCGTTGGATCACAGACTGTAGAAGAGAAGAGGACGTAGTAGTCCTGATGTCGCTCGTTGGTTTGTTTTGAGTTTGCGTTTTGGTCGTCGCCATCTTGGTTTTGTGCAACCAGTGAACAGGAAGTGACCATATCTGGACTGAGGAGGAGTGACGTAGAGACGCCAGATACGTCTCTGGTAGAGACCTGTCAATCACCGTGTAGCCCCGCCCCTAAAGCATCCCCTGCTTTATGGTGATGCATCATGGAGTCCAAACATGTGAACATGTTTGGACTCCATGATGCATCAGCATGGACCTCTGTGATAGTGCCGCCTTAGCTCAAATGTAAAATACATTCTACTGTTTGGTGGACTAACAACATCAAGCTAGTACTAAAAGCTCTGAATGTCCAGTGTTGAGTGTCTGTGCGTCCATCTTTCTTAAATCAATTCATTCAAGCACAACTACGTTTCATTTGAAAGACAAAATGACACATTTTTCCTCCTGGAAATGCAACATTGAAGTCCTTTGCAATAAGAATAAGCACCACTGTCAGTTTAGTGGCTTTAAGACTCTTCTCTGTAATGTTACTTCACACGTTGTCTCAACATTTCAATGCAATCCGTATTATTCCATAATGTTCTCTATGTGTCTGCTGTCTCCATGGAGGAGGGAGATGGTTATGTGTCCGTTCCAACCTCCTGTCACTGATTTGATTCTCCACTGAGGATGTCAATATTTAAAGATTCAGATCAGATCAGTTGTTCTAAAGAGCACAAACATTCAGTGTGTCGGTGCGGCGCTGTCCATCAGAGGACGACAGACGACAGTCAGTCAGCTCTCTCACTCATTCATTTGGTTCTATACACATATGAGCAAATCAGCAACTGTTTATAATATAAGTAAACAATGGCTGCAAGTGTGAGGAAGGTGAGACAGCCTGTTGTCGTCGGTAAACGCTCCTTTATCATGCTAATGGAACTTCAGCCAAGTTACGTAACTAATTTTATTTTAGCAAAACCCGTCCAAAAAGCTCTTTGCTTTGTTTGAATCACCAAACACAAACACCCTGAGACCTGCTAAATGTTCTCCACTCACTTCTTTCACTCCTGCCTTCTGTTATGGGATAAGTGGCGACACCTCACCCAAATGCAATCCAGGCGCGTGAGGTGAATCTCCAAAGAGTCTGACTCAGACCTAATAGCATGCTCTCCTCCGGTCCGGCCCCCACTTTGACATTTAGTTTGGCGAGACAAGTGCATTCTTCACACAACATCGTGTTTCCTGTTTCAGGCCTGCAGACGTGGTCTTATTAAAACCGTGCACAGCGCACAGTGACAGAGAACAGCAGAGGCAAATGCTAGAGGGTACGCCTCGGTTTTAAATTTCAGCATGCCGAGGCTGTAATGCGATGATATCGACGGGCTCTTTCAGACGCTCGCAAACACATTTGTTTCAGGGAAATCATCAGCCGAGCGGCGCTGTGAGAGAAACGCTGTTTTATCCAAAGCTTGTTTGCCTAGTGGGAGAGGGAGAGGGGGGGGGGGAGAGGGGGGAGGACCATATGGCCGTGGAGCTGTTACTGGGATTTAACAGCAGTGGAGAGAGGCGTGTGTGTGTGTGTGTGTGTGTGTGTGTGTGTGTGTGTGTGTGTGTGTGTGTGTGAAGAGGAGGTGAAGCTATTCTGCTCACATCCTCATGCGGTGTCAGGGGAAGCTGCCCTAACTTACCTCTCCTATCTCAGTCATAGCTTCTGGTTAGAGCGAGGAGGAAAGGGAGGAAAGTAGAAGAGGCCCATCTTCCTGGGGGGGGGGGGGGGGCATTCATATTGCAGCGAGTGTAAAGGGATTAGTAGAGGAGGAGGAGGAGGATGGGATGAGCTGGCCGGGAGGAAGAATAACTGAGGAGAGATACAGAGTTGTGGATTTTCATCGGAGGTCATATCTAAATTCAAACTTCAGGGTACGAACCCTCCACCGCTGCTTCAACACCAGCACAAGGTACCGATCTGTGGACCACACACGCATTCTGAAGCAGCCGGCCAGACTTGACTAGAATGCTCATCAAAGACCTCACCACCACCACCACCTCCCCCACCTACAACACAGCCAACACACCACCTCCCTGCTAGTAAACACGAAGCGTAAGTGAAGGAATACGTCTCTGAATAGCTTAGCTGGAGAGCAACTTGTGTTGGCTTCTTACTTTACACCGGCTGTGTTCTTGATATGGACTCTCTCTCAGACCGGACCGGACTAGCTGATAGAGGAGAACAGTTTAACGGTAGAGGAAAGCACAACAAGTCACTCCTCCTGTCATCAGTGCATCAAGAACATAAGAACATGTGACGTCATCATCAGCGAGCTAAGAAGCTCTCAGGTCCACCATGCTGTCATGCTACACTGCTTACAGAAAATACTCTCTTTCTTAATAATTGAGCGACAGCTGAAGTTAGCAGAAGGCTAAGCTAAACTAGCAACACTTTCTCTCTCTCTCTCTGAAACTCTTTGTCGATGTCGTAGCTTGACTAGAGCCTCTTGTGACCGTTTATCATCTTGAATGAATGAAACACCGAGTCTGGCACTCAACACCACAGCAGGATGACAGTGTGGATGCTTAGCTTCCGCCTGCTACTCTGAGGTGGTTCGTGTTTGCCTCCAGTCTTTCCTTTGTTTGGTCTCTAGCTTACACCGCGACACAACCGTGACATCGGCTCAACGGGGGCCTAGAAGAACCGCTGCAATGAAAGGCGGGAACGTTCTTCAGCATGACGGCTGAGGATGTTTCCTTTCACCAGCAAGTGAACAGCACCGCAGTAGAGAAGCCTTGATTTTGACGCTACGGTGATCCTGAGGTTCATTAATAAAACACCTCGTGAAACAAAAGAAGCCTGAGGGAAGATTTTTAAAAAGCAAACAGCTACTCTTTAGTCTGCTACCGACACAGCCCGAGTCGCCGCATCCTCCGTCTCCACATCTGAGCCCCCGTGGTGCTGTGTGAGGAATGGAAGAGTCAAAACAAAAAGGTTCGAGTTTGAACAAAAGCTGCAGAAGTCGTTCACAGACACGCATAACCACTCCCGCACCCCCTGGAACTCTTCTGGGCTCATTTTAAGGTGTTCTTCGCTCGGCCGTGCCAATTTTCTACATGAATGAGAGTAGGAAACAGCGCAATCAATCAAAGTCGGTCCGTTTCCTAACAAGCTACCCAACGCGGGACTCCACATATTAACCAAGACAGCCGGCAAATGGGAATTTGTGGTAGCTTGAGATGTTCTTCTTTTCAAATTTCATGTCGCATGATTATGTATGGAGCAGGGAGCGTAGAGGAGGGGGGGTCCACTTCAAGGTGAGCTGAGATCACAGGAGGTTCTGTAACATAGATCCAACAAGACTGACCCCACTTGGCCGTGATAAGAAAGCGACACATGCTGCTGCGGAGCGTCGTCACTGAGACGGATGCCATTGAAGCCGAGGCGGAGCGGCTGGATCGCATTGTTGCCAAGATTGGGAGTTTAAAAAAAAAAGAAACTGTTTTGAACAGGTTGCTGAGCCGTTTAGAAGGAAGGCGTAACGCACCGCCGCTTGTGGAGGAAAACTGAATGAAGCCGGACCCTCCGGCTCTGCAGCCACGGCTTCTTATGATGTAACCCTAACCCTACATGTTGAAGACCGAGAGAGGACTAAGTAACGTCCACAGACAGGTAGAACCACGGAGGCTGGTTGTAGGAGACGAGTTTATCCTCTGATATTTAAAGCCCCGTTATTTTACTTAACCTTTATTTAGCCGATGACATTTTCAGTCTCTTTAACAAGGGGGGCCTGGCCAAGACGGCAACGTTAAAGTTTCACAACATAAAAACGAGACAAGAGACTTAAAACAACCCCTAACCCATCAATCAAAGAAACTGTCATTCAGTGTCAGGACAACTACAAACAAAGCTCAACGATCCATAATCGGGTTCTTTAATCGGGTTCTAGTGATGACGTCTCTATTTAGGTTGCAGCAACCGAGTAACAGGGGCTCCTTGTTCTGGAGAGAGATGATGTTCCTCCTGTGAACACCAGTGGGTCTATCATTTGGGAGAACAAACCCTTTAAGTCTCCATGACAAAGTGAAAACACATTTTGTCACTTGTGCTACATTATGTAGCCATGAATGAGTTCACCATCGACACACTTTAAACCTCCCGTTGGCGAAGGGATAATATGAACCACTGCATCAACCTGGAGCACCTTCTACATGGAGCGTCGCTTCCATGTAGAAGGAGATTAACGGAGCCGCCGGTCGTCTCGGAGGCGACGTTGACTCAACGCGTGAAGACGACGCGCACAACCAGACAAACACCGGAGCCATTTGCCACCCCGAGACGGGTAGCAATTACAATTCCTGTTACGTCTCATTGGCGAACCCATTTGTTCTTCCACGCATACAGACAACAGCTTAAGAGGAAAGTGTGTCGATGGCGGTAAAAGATCTTAATCTCCAGCGCACTCGCATGCTCCTTTGATCAGCTTCCATATGTTGTTCATCCTTCATGCGTTCTGTTGTCCTGCCTTTTCTTCTCTTCTCTTTTCCACAGGCTGCACATATAATGTGGTAACCAGTTGGCTTAGAGTCTTTTTCCTTGTATTTTAAATGAGCTACTGCAGGTTTTTTGGCACGACTATCCTGTATTACCCAAAACAATTCCACTTGAATATTTTCCAGGAGCATATTCTGCCAATTTACCTGTCCATTTTTCATCAGGCAGAACTACAAGTGGCAGATAGTCCCACTTGAGAAGCGAAAAAGTTTAATGGCTGAGAGAAAAAACAGGATAAAGTGACCCTGCTACTCAAGTCACACTGACTACTTAAGCATGGCGTTCCATGGGGATTGCTTGGCGCTCCCAAAAGAACATTTAGCATGCCTGCCAAGTAGCGCAAGTACCTCAGCACTGCCTGAAGAACGAGTCGCTCTCCATCATGTTCACAAAGAATACAGAGTGAGCAAGAAGCTCATGCTTGGATGACGCCGGCACTTTTGCCAATAAACTACTGAATAAAAAGTCGTATCCTGAACAAAGCAAAGCAGGCTTTGTTTTCCACACTCGCTCACCGTGAATAAACTTCTTTCTTTTCTTTTAGCAAGGAACATAAAAGTGGAAAAGGACAACTTTTCCCTCGGCGTAGCTGACGCAAACACAACCGAGCCCAACGACTACCAACAACACGTTGTGTTTTCCAGTTACTTCGTTGGTCCATTGTTTCCGCTACTTGGAATCGTCACTGCAAATAACTAAATAAATTGGTTCTCTTTGGCTACGTGAAAAGAGCAAAAGAGCAAAAGAGCTGTCCTCTTCCTGTTTTGGTTGACACACTTCCTTTGCGCCGTAAATGACGCCTTCATTTTCCCGGGAGATCGTTCCAGCTGGCAGACAGAACTACATTATTATAGGAAACCAATCTAAACGTCAACGCTGTCATTATTCTACAGCCATTACATTGTGCAATCAACATTTACCTCATAATGATGTGTTACAGCAATAAACAGTGTTACTGTAACGTTCCATATGGAAGTAATCTGGGTACGTTCTTAAATTTAAATATTCAGAGTAATCTGGTTATATAATTTTGGATTACAGCCATTCCCAGCATGCATTGAGTGGAAGGCAAGGTCAGACCCTGCCAGTCAATCACAGACCGGTCAAGCTCATCTTCCACCATATGAGCACACGAAGGCTCATAAATGTGTCTGTCCTCTAGCAATCACAACGGCACAATGCGGAGCAGGATGGACCTGAGGCTCAGAAAGTCAAGCCTGACAACATGAAACCAAAGCCTGGCCTGAAAGTCAACCAGGTCTTCACTGGTTCTCAGCTGAAGACGCAAGCAGGACCGTAGTACGTGGCCGAAGTCATCAGTTAAGAAACCCGATGACAGACCAGACAATTATCACTGACAGAATTCCAAAAAGTAGTGGCAGACACAAAAGACAGGTTGTTAAAAAGCAACGACGAAAAGAAAATCACCAGAGGCAGAGATATCTCAGCACTGCCTGGTTTAATATTGCAGCCAGACTGTGTGTTGTTGGTTAAAATGCATGTTGTCCTCACCGATGATGTGACGATGAAAATAAGGCCCGAACCAGACGGACGAGGCGAAGAGACGCTCTGTGAAACCACAGCGACTCAAGCGAACGACAACAGATAGAACAACACATCAATGGGGCTGTTTGTCTGACCTCCAGCTGGGCCAGCGCACCTGCTGGGGTTAGAATATCCAACGCAGACACCGGAGCTCAGCCATGTGGTGGAAATCCATACCGCAGAATAAATATGCAAAGTAGTAATATTCAAAGTCGCATTACAGCTGGCATCTATGTATAGCGCGCATGTATTCAGCTTCTGTGCAGTCACACTTTAGTTTCACTGAGCGTGTGTTCCTCTGCTGCTGCTGGAGGGACATCTTCAAAAGGACCCGCCCCTTAAAGCACAGCTTGTGAATACAGGAAGTGGCCAATCAGAAGGTGCCAGTGGTCCGCCGGGGATCGGGGGGGATTGTTGTTTGTTGGTTTATATCTTTGGAGTATAATAGTTTGTTGGTGCCTCTGTTTTGAATGATCGATAAAATGGTTATACTGATGTAGAAATGGTTCCGTTTTGTTTATGTGCAGATTATAGTGTGTTTGGTGTCGTGTTCTCTTTTGTGTTCCCTTTGTTAGGTTTATCTCTCGTGAGGACAGTGAAGTCCACTGACTCCTTTAGTTCAGTTGACCTCTTATGTCCACACAACTTTACTGCAGATTTTGTAAATTGGTTGCTAGATTTATTTTGGGTCAATAAAAGGCTAAATCCACACGTGACTCTTCATGCTCCCTCACACTCAGAAACTGGATACATGATAACACTGAACTATCTCCCTCCTTTAAAGTGCGTTGGATGTTTCAGCTGGAGGCGTCGAGCTTCGCACACAAGACAAACAACACGCGCTAAATGAGACGGCGTCTGACCAGTGGAGAGATCTCTAACCCTCGTACCGACGCATTGTTCTATCCGCTCCACGTTATCCCACTTCAGTAAGAGGCAGAGACGCGAGCAAAGCGCCGTGGTTTGTGTAATCCAGGACTCTGGAGCCGGCTGAGCCCCCCTCTCTGCGGTCAGGCATGGCCATCCACTGGAAGGCTGGCTTTAGACAAAACATCAATGCCGTATGGATCGAATAACAACGTAAGCTGTTGAGTGTGGCGGGCTGCACACTCTAAAATAAAGGCCTGACAATCGTAATACCAATAAAAAGAAGAAATAAAAAAAGCAATGCAGGCTTTAACACATATTGATTGCATTATATAGGAGAAGGTGCTTGTATATTGCATTGCTTTTTTCACAGCAGGTACAGATCTATCTTTTTTTTCCTGAATCTATTCACTCTGCTGAAGTTGACTTTGTGCCATGCAACTTTTCCGGTCATAAACTGTCAGTGAGTATCTCTTCTGGTTAAAGGTTCTTTTTTAAAAAGAACTTCCACAAAGTTAGCAGACTGATCTATAAGACAAGAAATGATGCAGCTAAAGCTTGAACATCGTGTCCTTCAGACCCATTGACACCTTAATCACATGCAATGAACACGTGCACAGCTTATCTGGACAGAGAGAAGTGCATGTTAAAGAGGACATGTATGTTGACTCTCTACTACAACATGTTCACATGCTTTAATGTTTGATAAGAACACCTGATTCTGTCTGAAACAATGTCCATACAAACTCTGTGACTTTGTAATGCAGGCTTTAGGTACAAATGTGTGTTCTCCGGTACCTCCAAAGAGAACATGGGGGTTCTCAGACTTCAGGAAGCCTCTCCAGATGTTTCAGAGCAGAGAAAGGATTTTCCAATCCACTCGAGGATTCTGGCTGCCGGTGTTCTGGATGTGTACGGTTGTTTTTAGGTCACGTGACACACGCAATGTGCCATCGATGTCTTTTGAGAGTCCGTGTGTTGAATTCATGAAACGGCGTGTAATCAGGCTGCTGAAGTAGCTCTAAAGACCTGAGAGGTGGGAACGACAACCTGCCAGAACGCTGCGGTCTGACCGGCCGTAACCGGCTCACGCGGTGGAGAACCCCTGACGTGCCGCGGTGCTTATCTGGGGCACGCAGGAGGCGCAGCGATGAACTTATCACCCTCCTGCCACTTGGCGGGATGTAGCCGCAACCCCATCGCCGCAAGGCCGCTCTGACCGCGAGCCGGCTCCGGTTCATCGATCGCACAACAACCTTGCAGAGCCGAATGTAGGGGCAGAGAGCCTTTCAGAACCACAGGCTCCCAGCTTTGGACGGAGGAAAGGGTGGAGGACACAGAAGAAGAAAGACAGGGCCAGGTAAAGTAGAAAGCTGCTGGTGAACAAAAGAAGAAGTTCAATACCTTGGCAGGGACCTCCACACCCTGCATGTCAACGAGCTCGACGTTTTGATTGAAGCTCAGCACCAGCAGGCCTTTTTCTATTACTTCTCCTCGTCTCTTTGTCGGCGGATCGGTTACAGTGCCCACAAGAATACATAAAAGTTTCAGCGGGAGGGTTCCGACGAGGGTCACGGGAAAAAGAATTCTCATTTTTGGGACATAGCTGTAATTCAAACAAAGGTGCCTCTCCAAGTATTGGGCCGGGCGGTGAGGCTGAGGAAGAGATGAGGCTGTCAGGCTGAAAATGAAAGAGGCACCGTCCCGTACGGCTGCCGAAGCACTCCATGTTGCTTTCTTTACGTGCGGAATAACAACACGGAGCAGTCGAGTTCATTCCCAGACAGGTGCGATACACTCCGACACAACCACCGTCGCTGATATTAGATATTTCACGGCCGCTGCAGAGAAATCACTCAGGCTGTGTGAGAAACATCACAGCCTTTTTTATACCAAGTGTGATTTCTTTCTGCAATCAATTAAGCTGTGGGAGCGGTGCTGGCTTTATGCACACATGCACCTCCAGTCCTGTTCTACTTCCAGAGGTAACCCTTCATCATGCCCCCCCCCCCGTATGGAGGAGATGATCGCAGCGATCGTCGCATCAAACGGAACACGACGACTCGCCCCATCGCAATCTACGTGGAGCAGACTGAAGGTGATTTTCATCAGTCGTTCTCTAACCAGCGAGGCCGTGATGAGACGATCCCACGTTCTGCATCACGCCTCTCGCTTCACGCCGCCTGCTTGAAGAGCACTTTCCTGGTGCGACGGATACGACGGCTCACACGTGTGAAATGAGTCCCGATGGGCGCCTCGTGAGAGTGCTCCGACTTTACAGTCAGGCTGAACGTGAGCTTTGGGAAATCGGACTCGAGGTCGAGGTAAAGCTTTCTGTGTTATCACGTCTTTTAGTGCTGAAGTAAAGAAGCTGTCTTTGGCACATGTATTCTCTGCACAGAGAAGGTTCAAATCATCTAAATGACTGAGAGACATGTTGATGTGAGACTGCAACCGAAACACTCCCACAACACAGTGACGCTCATCAGACCAGACGTCAAGTCTTCTTCTGTAATAACAGAAGAAGAATAATCAAGTCTTCTTCTAACAGAAGAAGAATAATCAAGTCTTCTTCTGTAATAACAGAGAGACGAAAAGATACATTTGAGCACGAACGCTAACACAATGAAGCTCTGCTGAGTTCAGAGCATTCACTCAACATACTGAGTAGAAATATATACTAAGCGAGTAGAAATATATACTAAGCGAGTAGAAATATATACCAAGTAAGTAGAAATGTATTTCCTCTAACCCTTCACAATAAAAGTCCCCACAGTATTAGAAGGCTGTTCTATTGAAGAGCAGCTGATATCAAAGCTCCATTAGTTCACTGATAAACACGTTTCATTTCCTATAATCGTCACAATAAAAGCGCCTTGTTATTTTGGGCTGCTTACTCTTCTCGGTATTATCAGACCTGTTTTGTTGAAGAGTAGCTGTTAACAAAGCATTTCCTCAGGAAAGTCCACGTCATCTCGTTGTTTAAAGCTTTTATTTTGAGTTTCTCTCCTCGGTAGAGGAACTCCCGTGAAGGAGGAAGATGAAGATTGGATGAATTGTCTGGATTGTGCCCACATGCTGTCCACACCTCACTGAGATCAGAACTCAATGTGAGCCAGACCTGATCTCTGTGTGATCGGAGAGCAGAAGTCCATTGAAAAGAGTGAAGATTTAAGTGTTTTATCTGTTTAACTTTTGTTTGACCAGGAGAGTCTCGTTAAGATTCAAAATCTCTTTTTTCAAGACGCCATGGCCAATTAGCAATACATCTAACAAGTGACAGAGTCAGAAAATATCAAAAACATTCATCAGCCTCACAAGTCTCCAACACGAGGGAGCGATCAATCCCATCATCTGCAGCCAGATGTGCCTTCCTCCATTCCTGTATCTGCATCCAGAGAGAGCAGCTCCAAAAGACTCCAAGCAGACGAAACCAGCGTATGAACTACACTGTGTGTTCACTATGAAGGAACATGTCAGCCAGTGTGGCTCATTGATGGCATCTCTGTGGAGAGGAATAAGATACACATCACCAAGCGCACAAACAAGAGGACGCGTCACGCTGGGCACATTGTGAATCTCTCATACGATCCTAACCTCCAATGATCCTAATGCAGAGTGGCTTTTTCAACCAGTTACAAAGTGACAGAAGCCATTTTGGCTCCAAAGTCATCATCATCATGCTACCTCTAAAGCGGTCCCCGTGCCTAATCCAAATTAAAACAGTGTGCGGAGCTAATCAGCGGCCTGCTAATAATCCGTACCCGGGCTCCTGTTCTGTGTCTGGACGCATTAAGCAAACAACTGAATCACACGCAGAGCTTCCTCCTGGGACAAACTGCCATCGAGCTGGTTGTCTGGTTGTTTGGTTGTCTGGTTGTTTGGTTGTCTGGTTGTCTGGTGGTCTGGTGGTCTGGTGGTCTGGTGGTTTGGTGGTTTGGTGGTCTGGTGGTTTGGTGGTCTGGTGGTCTGGTGGTTTGGTGGTTTGGTTGTCTGGTTGTCTGGTTGTCTGGTTGTCTGGTTGTCTGGTGGTTTGGTGGTCTGGTGGTCTGGTGGTCTGGTGGTCTGGTTGTTTGGTTGTCTGATTGTTTGGTTGTTTGGTTGTTTGGTTGTCTGATTGTTTGGTTGTCTGGTTGTCTGGTTGTCTGGTTGTTTGGTTGTCTGATTGTTTGGTTGTCTGGTTGTTTGGTTGTTTGGTTGTCTGATTGTCTGATTGTTTGGTTGTTCGGTTGTCTGATTGTTTGGTTGTCTGGCGTTCGCCTTCTGTCTTTCGCTCGATTGGCGTCGGCCGGAAACATTGTGGTGACAAAAGGCCCGTGGAGGGAAGCCGATGCGGTACTACCTCACACACGCCCCCCCGCTGTGTCAAAGTCACACACTCAACAGGCTTAGCTGTCATTAGCATGCAAAGAAAGGAGCGGGGGGTCTTTTATCACACCGCCGCCCCCTCACACAATGAGTACAATGAACCGGACTTGTTCATCTGTTGTACTGTGAGTCCACGGTTTCAGGTTACTTCTCAGGAGTAAGACTCTGCATGTGAACTGGTTTTATGACCGATGTCTCGCTAAGCATTCTGGGTAAACATGGATTAGGCTTAGGCTCCCCCTCACTTTATTAATAAATATTATCATAGTTAGTTATTCCTTTCCAATGGTTTCACATAACTCAGACACACACACACACACACACACACACACACACACACACACACACACACACCTCATCGTCGTACTACATTGTTAGGGATTCTGAGTGTCAGTATTACAGTACTATATATTTTGTATACATTCTGATGTATTTAGTTGGTAACAAAGTGTGTGGACGCTGATCATCAGCACACTAGTATAAGTCCATGATGTATACCCGTTTGATTTATGGTAATATTGTTTGGGTGAATACATGATCTGATCTTCATCAACTACAAAATGACTTGTGAGATTTTTCAAACCTCTGTTCCACTATTCAGGGAACTGAACATTCGGTCAGTATATTCCATAAACATTATATGTGTGGTCATATGTAAATATGTTTTCTTTTCATTATCTGTATTCATATAGCAGCTCTTCAGTCTCCTGAAGTGATGGTGGAGGAAGAGCGGCTTGCCTGATCGACAGCTTGAAGACGCAGAGCTTCGGTAGAGCTCCAACTGTCTGGACGGGTTGTTTGGTGTAGAATGTAGACATTCCACTCTTGAACATTGTTTGACAAAGTTGCTTTCATCATACAAATGCCCCCCCCCCCCCCCCCTTTACTGTTTACAGGTAGACAGATTTACTCGTAACCAATGATTACCTTAATCCATCCACAAAACCAGCTGCTGATGAATTATGCAAATACTACATCTGTTTCCACACGAATGAATCTCTGTGGAAAATGGGCCCAACGCAACATCCATCCTCAGACGTCACGCCGCTGAAACACACTGTGTGATGCATGTGATGAGCTCTGGTGGGGGCCGGCATGGTGGAGGGCCACAAACAAAGAGCAGGGCCCCTCAGTCCGTGTCTACACAGGACACAGTAGGTCAGTGTGTGCTGCGTACAATCACAACATATTCCTGCTGTCAGCACTGACATCAAGGGTCCCGTTGGATCCGGTTTCCCTGGCCGGGTCTCACTCCACATTCTATCGAGCTGCGGCACATCTCAGAGGAAGGGAGCTGTTTCTGCATTTAGGAAGCCGGCATATTTTTATCAACAATCAATGTCAATCCATGCTGTTCCTTTAGCATTGTGGGTACTGCCCCCCCCCCCCACACACACACACACACACACACACACTCAAAGTATTAAGCACAGGAGGGATGGTGGTTATTATTACATCCTCCTCCTGCTTCCCGAAACATCTGTCCATGATTACACAGCAGAGCACCTTTCGGGAAAAAAAATGATTTCCTGCAGAATCCCCCGAGGAAATCTAATTTGTCACTTTTTCATCCTCAGTCATTTTTCCGATCGGCAATACGCATGCTGACAACTGTTTGCTGGACTGACCCTGTGCTTTACACGCCCCTGACATTAATATTCCTTTGAACTAAATGTCAGGATCATCTGTGCGGGGCCCGGCCCTCATCGAGGGGGCCAAGGTGAATGTTAATTATCATGGGAGCAGATTGACTTTCAAGATCAGAGGTGGTGTTAATTATGGGGCGGCGAGTTGACGTTGCGTAAGCATGAACCGTCCCGAGAACCAGCCCGTGGCTCTGGGGGCTTTCCCACAATTGAGAGCAGGACCCTTGATCGTGACCGTGGTGCGACTTCAACACGGGCGCAGACAGATTCTCAAACATCCGGCCTTTGATTTGTCTAATCCAGGCGGATACGATGATCCAGACCAGGATTAAACGTCTACACCTTTGAGATGTTAAACGGTTGTCCGTGTTAATGCGGCGGTCTGCACTGAGCCGGGAATAAGAGGCGTCAAAGAGAGTTCTCGCCATCTGACCTTCACATGTTCAGCGCCTATAAGAGCGTGGCAGCGCTCTGAGGACGCCACTGCTGTGTGTCTGCTGGCTCACCACTTTGGTCCATACTGAAGAATCTAAAATCATTGGATGGTCAAAACTGAATTTTCTCTAGTACATTTTTACTGACGAAATACCTTCAAACAGTTTCCCATCAGCGTCAGCTGAACTTTGCGTTAGCGCAAAGTAGCAAATGCTAGCATGCTAACACGCTGAACTAAGATGGTGGAAATGTTTTAAGTTTAAATAGACTCAACAGTGAGTGTTTTTCACGGTTATATATTTTTGTGTTGTTCTGTCGTCTATTATCACTCTAGTGTTCATGTTTCAGTATCTGTGTAGAGATATTCAGGCAGATATCAAAGACACTTGTTGGGAGTTCCAGCCTATTAGCATGTCTGTTGAAGAGCACAGATTATATTTAACTATTTGCAGGAATAATGTAATAACAACTCTTATTCAGGAGAAGATTGAACCTGCTGTATGACGGCCTGTTAGCTCAGTTTAGCACAGAGACCAGAGACCACCAGCCATGAATCAATCTGCTCATCTAACATCTAACTCTGAGCTAATCAGCTTATGTTTGAGACAATGTCAAACTATTCCTGTAATGAAGCTATGGAAGTTATGCTATGGGCACATATATATTCTACATTGCACCTTGTTGTATTGAGCTATTTCTTACACTTTACTTTTCCTTTATTTTTGACCACTGGGAAGAAGAGTTAAAGTGAGGAGGTGGATCTCAGCTGCAGTAAACGTCCCTGCTCCCAGATGTTCTGGAAGTCTTCTCGTCCCTAGACGTGGATGCTGGTGTGAAGATGCTGCCGTAGTGAAACCCAGCAGCATCACAGCAGAGGAAACAGATCCCTGCAACACGACAGTAAATCCTCTCCCTCCTAAACCTGCTCCCACCAGAACGCTGACACTCCGAGAGTCATCAAAGAGGAGTGAGCAATAAAAGAGAAACACTGAGGCACCTCGCTGCAACACAGACCGCTCTAGAAAGAGGTCCAGCTCCCACAGGGGTCACCAAACTAAAGTATACGCACTCGCAGAACCACAACGGTCCAACTCAGTACCAGAGACATGTCTCTCATGTCATGGTTGAAGTCAGTGCAAACTGTGGACTACAGGTTATAATCCAACATTAACTTGATTCTAATGATTCTTTATGAAATCCCATATTCTGCCTGTAATCTAACCTCACAAATGTTTGACAAGCTCTACAAGCTCTACTGGTATGTTACCTGCTGAATGATGCTGAGAGCAACTTCTACTAAGAAACTAGACCGACAGACTCGTATGTCTGCCCCGTGGTTCTCTCCCAGGATTCACAGTCCTCTCGTCCCTCCAAAGTCTCTGAATGGTCTCACATTACAACCATCGATCAGCTCACTGATTGGCTGAAATCCGATAAGCCCTCCCCCCTTGGCTAATAACCCATTGTTCTGCTCAAACACCTCACCCAGCCACATTCCTCAAACCCCTGCTCTTACAAACACTCGATGCATGAACTGACCACACTGCTTGGTTCAATCTCCTACAAGTGAACACACATCCAGAACTAGGAACGCTTTAAAAGTCCTCACAGACGACATCACGTTTCATGAATGATCTCAGCATCTCTACAGTGATTGACAGGTGAGGTCAGTGAATAGGGAATCAAATATTCATCGATGCACAGGAGCATAGATGGATGGACAGGTGGACAGGTAGGCGGAGTGGATTTAGAAATACTCTTCATGTTGATACGGTGATGTTCTCTTCAGATGAACAAATCTCCATGAGGTCATTCTGCAGAGAGTGATACTAGTTCACCAGTTAATACAGCGATGGCCATGACATCTTTAGCTTGTTTGGGGGTTTTTTTGGATAGTGATGCAAACTATGTTTACTGGTAAAGGATTTAGATTAAACGACAACGGTTTGAAACGCGCTAAAGGACTTTGTTACCTGGCAGTTCCCGGCAGCAGCTGACTGATTGTGAGTAGGTCTTGGTGACATTACCCTTAAGGACATTTTTTGCCCGTTGAATCAGACTCGTACGATTTGTTTCGGCAGATCTGAACCCAACAATCGTACTCGGATGTTGCAAGCAGCTAGCCAGATTCTGATCTAGGTCTGACCTATAGTAAGGAAGTACGTTGCCTTCTTGACGTTCGTGCAGATAGACCCTTCTTTCAGGACCTTCTCCCTGTCTTTACTTTCTCACTCTGGCCCAAGACCAACAACAACACCGACCAATGATCGGCACCATTCTGTCTTGATTGATTGTAGTGCCTCAAGTTTAGCAAATCATCCACTCAGTTTGTTCGCTGGCACCAGAACAAATGACCAAGTGTTTGAAAACACACTTCCACTACCTCAAACTTCTGCTTTGCGGCTTCCTCTTAGAGCAGACGTGTAGACGTGTCCTTTGCTTCTCAGCCACGTGAAACACTAAAACCAAAGCAGCTCACCGCGTCTATTCTGATTTTACCAAGCAACCGCTTTCCTGTTTAGCTCTGCAGAATGTAACGCTAAAGGACATTTTCTTCATGCAGACCGGCATGAAAAGGGCTTGTGCAGTTGTGCAAACCATGCTCTGCAGGTAGTCACTCAACCCCCCCCTCAATGACAGACCTTCGACTCATTTCTAATCAATTCAAACACTTCAAATCAATTCCCAGGGCTTTCAAACTTTAAATCGATGCGATGCACTGCTTTATTGCTTTTTTTGGACAGCAGTTGATTGACTGTCTGAATCACCTCGCTGTCTGACAACATCTCAGCACACCTGAGGAAAGGCACCGACAAATAAAAGAACGGAATTTCAGGCTACCCTAGTTAATGGCTAATATCTTCGGAGTGCAAAAAGCAACAAATTGCGAGATCACCCTACGGGTCACTTCTCATTTGGAGCTCGTGGTGAGGACATGGCGGCGGTGAGTTCTGATGTGTGTCGGTGTGTCTTTAATAGAGACTTCAGAGAGGTAAGCGTAGAGGAGAAAGGACCCGCCTGCTGTTAAACAATCATTTGTTTCCGTCATCCTCCAAAGACAATGTGCGTCGTGCTGTTTGAAGCCCCAGATATCTGAAAAAGGTAATTTCATGCCTGTGGCAGTCTGCAGCGCGAGCACGCATTCAATTAGGATACATCTGCAAACGCTAATTGCAGATTGGTTAACAGCGCTAATCAGCAAAGTCATTATGAAAAACAAAACAGCAGATGAGTGAGATGCTAATACGTGGGACTCTGTGGCTGGAAGAAAAACAGTTTTAATGAGGCACCTGAAAAAGAGGGAATCGGGTTTTACTTAATCAGGATCGGGTGTTGTGGCTACTTTCTAAGACTCACAGAAACAGACGGATATCTAATTATTCAGTTTCACTCACTACATCGTTCAGCACAACCACTGTATGCAACTCTTTGGAATTGCAGAGCCCTGCTGGAGGCTACGTCATAGTTTCCACACTAAATCTGATTCTGCGCTTTAATGAGTCGTTTGTCGGTGTTGTGGTGGGATGAGACCTGAAGCGTGCCGAGGGATTTTACATTGATGCCAACGAGCACAAGAGTTTTTATAACTGTGCCTTTTGGTTTCAACGGCATCACCGCAGAAAACAAAACCAGTATGTGTGTAGTAGCACTGATACTCCCTTTTTACGGTTCATTCCACCTATTTTTGGCCCGATGACAAACATGTTCAACTATTATACAATGAAAAGGAGTCAGATTTAGTTGTTCTTCTTTTCTAACAAGCTTCTTATCTTGTGATCTCCTGATGCTGATGAGAACCGCAGCAGCTGTGTTGGAAAAAATCTCTCTCACCTGAGTCTTAAGTCGCCACAAGCAGATGTTCTCTTAGCGGACTAAAATGAACCCTGACCTATGACCTGACGTGTGTCATGGTTTAAAAAAATGCAAACATGAAACAAGGTCGTCGTAGATTATCTGTGAAGCCAAATGTTAGACTTCCGTCAGAAATTCAGCCTTCAATTCGGGACGAGACTTGAGAAACAGAAGAAGACAGAAACGGAGCGTCGACATCCGTCTTAAAGGAACACTTCACCCACATCCTCCGGTGTCAACCTCAACCTCTTGAAGATTCTTTTGTTTTCCTCTCACGCCTCCAAGGTGAACACAGAATCAAAACATGGAGAGAAATCGTGATGAATCAAAGTCACCCGGAGCTGTGTTGAAGGACAGCAGGACTATACGAAAACACGCATTTACAAACTCTCACAAGTCTCACAGCAAAAACGCAGCGATGCCATCATGAAGTACGTTCTTTTTTGACTTTGAACAGTGATGGATTCATGTGTGTCCAACATGATAGTGGCTGAAATTGTCGCGGCGTATCAAAACAAAGCAGTCAGTAAACGCCATCAAACGTGTGATGCAGTGATATCGGGGTTGTACTCGTCTACTGCATCGCTGCAGGAGAGAAGTGAAAATGACGCTTTTTGAAAAAGGCTAAACGCCAACAAATATTGATTGAAGCAGACAAAGTGGTTACATAAAAACAATTAGGTCCTTCTTTTTTTTCAGTAAGTTTGACATTTGGACCAAGGGCTGAGATAATTACAGATACAAGGTCACAGCGCCGCGTCGCTAGCGGTGTGTGTGTGTGTGTGTGTGTGTGTGTGTGTGTGTGTGTGTGTGTGTGTGTGTGAGAGTGAGAGTGAGAGTGAGAGTGAGAGAGAGAGAGAGAGAGAGAGAGAGAGGGAAAGACAAGGTGACAGCAGGTGGACTATTGTACACAACATTTCTGTGAGTTATTAATAATAGTAACTTGAATGCCGACATTATGAATGAAGTTTCTCCAGATTATCTCTTATAACTCAAAATCAGCCCTGAGTCACCAACGAACTAGAAACACGGTCAGAGTCAGTTACTACCAGTCGATTGATCTGATTTATTGATCTGATTTATTGATCTGATTTATTGATCTGATTTATTGATCTTCATCTTCCATAGGTAGTTGTACTGTATCGATGGAGATCCCTCGTTCAGCCTCACAGTGTCTTTGGTTGAATTTACAGGTGGTGGTGAAGACATGGGGTCTACAGATGAAACAACACACACATCGTGTCATGGAGTGTTCGTGCTCATTGTGAGTTGCCAACATGTTTTGTTCACGTAAACAACGGGAGTAAAAAACAATGTTTCCCAGTACAAGGCAGTTAGCATCCTTCACCCTGAAGATATGAAGACCAGCAGGGACCGAACCATGAGGTCATGGTCGAGGACCGTATGGCCACAATAGACCACCAGAATCCTGAGAAATCTCTGGTCATGTCGGCCCATGTCAAAGCCCAACACCCGAATTTTACTTTTCTGTTTCAAGCTGCAGGAGAGAGAGGAAATAATAGCCCTCGAGGTGACGAAACGTCAAAACCAATTATGCTCATGACAAAGGAGCCGTGAGTCATCGCCTGTAATGAAATTAAACATCTTTCATTTCTGCAAGCAGTGTGCTCAGGACCAATTCATTTTACATGAGGTTCTCCACTGATAGACAGTAATTATCTCGTCTCTAGTAATAGTGATCATTTTAAAAGCACAATCAAAATGTCATAAGTCAAAAGGAAATGTATTGTAACGGGAGATATTTTGTCTTTTTGTGGGACTGTAGTGTTACAACAGTGACTCTTATCAGCCGTTTGGCTTCTAGTGTGCTGAATGAGTGTGTGTGTGTGTGTGTGTGTGTGTGTGTGTGTGTGTGTGTGTGTGTGTGTGTGTGTGTGTGTGTGTGTGTGTTTACGTACATATCACAAACCGCCCAGAGTACAGTGACGTTAGTGGATACAGCCTCAAATGAACGGTCCAGTGAAGGTTTATCAATCTTCACTGGACCTACTAACCAACAGTCTGTATGAAAGCAGGCTCCAGTGAGGTCCTCACGCATGTTTCCACGGTGAAACTTCACAACAACCAGATGGTTTGACACACCGAACCGCCTGAGAAGCCGTGGTGACTTGAAGCCTGACGAGGTGGATTTATCGTGTGAGCCGGCAAGGTAAGCTTCACCCAGACCCACCTCCACATTTTAATCCTCCATTTATCTCTCTAACGATGTTCTTCTCTGGCTGGAATCTCATTTTGTAAGAAAGACAAATCACTTTTTGTTTTATTGGCAGAGCAAAGATCAAATTGACTTTAACAGTGATCTTCAGCATTACATGTAGCTGTTGAGAGTTTACATTAAGTTCGACTGCAGTTTGGCACGTCGGATGTCATGAAGTCATATTAATATAATAAGCAGCGTGTATTTGTTTTAATGTCTCCAGTGCACGCCTCCTCTCCTGCGCTGAGTGACGGACGGGAGGCATGTCGACTTCCCTCAGCAACATACCCGGTCTCAACGCGTCTCGTCAAATTAAAGGGAAGCTAATCTTAATGGATGCTAATGGAAGTCAATGACGACCGTGAGGAACAGGCGCTAATGTGCTCGAGCAATTAACCTAATATTTACTGGCTGCGCCGCGACTCTCCGGAGGCGCTAGCTTATGTCTGCCTGCTCAACTCCCTCCCAGAGCTCTGACGCCAGGTGAAGCTGTACCGAGAGAGAGAGAGAGGAGAGAGAGAGGAGAGAGGGGAGAGAGACAGGAGGGAGAGGAGGGAGAGAGAGGAGGGAGAGATGGGAGGGGAGAGAGAGGAGGTAGAGGAGAGAGAGGAGGGGAGAGAGGGGAGAGAGAAGTGAGAGGAGGGAGAGGAGAGAGGGGAGAAGAAGGAGGAGAGAGGAGGGAGAGGAGAGAAAGATGGGAGGGAGAGGAGAGAAGAGGGAGAGGAGGGAGAGAGGGAGGGAGAGGAGAGAGAGATGGGAGGGGAGAGAGAGATGGGAGGGGAGAGAGAGGAGGTAGAGGAGAGAGAGGAGGGCAGAGAGGGGAGAGAGGAGTGAGAGGAGGGAGAGGAAAGAGGGGAGAGGAAGGAGAGAGGGGAGAGAGGAGGGAGGAGAGAGGAGGGAGAGAGAGGAGGGAGAGAGGGGAGGGAGAGGAGAGAGGAGAGAGGAGGGAGAGAGGGGAGAGAGAGGAGGGAGAGAGGGGAGGGAGAGGAGAGAGAGTAGGGAGGGGAGAGAGAGGAGAGAGGGGAGAGGAGGGAGGAGAGAGGAGGGAAAAGAGGGAGGAGGGAGAAAGGAGAGAGGAGGGAGGAAAGAGGAGGGAGAGGAGTGAGAGGAGGGAGAGGAGAGAGGGGAGAGGAGCGAGGAGGGAGAGGAAGGAGAGAGGGGAGAGAGGAGGGAGAGGAAGGAGAGAGGGGAGAGAGGAGGGAGAGGAGGGAGAGGAGGTTGGGGAGAGAGAGGAGAGAGGGGAGAGGAGGAGGGAGGAGGAGGGAGAGGAGAGAGTAGGGAGAGAGGAGAGAGAGGAGAGAGGGGAGGAGAGAGGAGGGAGGAGAGAGGAGAGAGAGGAGGGAGGGGAGGAGAGAGGATCAGGGAACAGAGGATCAGGGAACAGAGGATCAGGGAACAGAGGATCAGGGTGATAGAGTGAATCACAGAGAGGGTGATGGTAATAAGAGCAACATGACTGAACAGACTCATTAGTGATTCAGCCAAAGTGATGAAAAACATCTTCGTTCATTAAATACTAAAACGAATGGATCGGATTGAATCCTCTGCTGTCTGGTCTTCTGTCTTCAGCTGGATGCTGTCATGTGATTGATGAGGACAGTGTTCCTATTCGTTGAACTTCTCAATCCTAAATGTGGACAACCTTGGTTTTCCACGTCTGAACGGTGAAAATAAATCAATAAGTTGAAGCAGGAAGCCGATAGCAGCGGCGCTGTGCTTGAAAAAGGCAGAAGCTTCTCTCACATACTTGGTGTTATTTCCTTCAGCTGCCCGTTAGCTCATCAGGGTTCTGTCCTTGATGGGCTGCTGTCAGACTGGTTCTTACAAAGTGGATCTGGGCAATTAAGTGACAACCTGCTGGCAATTAATTGCATTAACACCGCTTGATTCGGGGCATGAAGGGTATTTAATTGACTTGAGCCAAGCTTTTATTGAACATGCTTTTTATTCATCGGCCTTGGAGGAAAGTATCAGGTACCAAACCCAAAGGCTCAAGTCCAAGTGAAGCCACGAGTCAGTGGACTTCAAGTCCCGGTTGAGTTACGACTTGTTTCTGATTTTGTCACGTCTAAAGTCATCAACGTTGTGACTCACGTCTACGCCTCTGGCGTCCATTATCCATGTCTACGTAGTTATTTTTAATAACGTGGGACGCTCCTCCTCCGGCCTGGACCAGAGCTACAGAATCACCGGCGGCTGGAGCACAGCTACAGCTGCTCAGCAAACATGAGCCATGCATTTGTCAGATCTCAGTCTGCCTAATTGGCTTACATGCTAATGAGCTCATTTACACACTTAATGTCCTCTCGATTCACTGTGATTCACTTCGCTTTTATCAAATATCATATTTGAATTCTACCTTGAAAATGTCAGCACCTCTGCATTTGTCCACTCATCTCTCATTCTGTTGCAGCAAACTGCATAATGTGTCTCAGTTATGGCTACATGCTGTTGTGGTGACTCACTATTTCTCAAAAGACCATTTATTGCCTCCTCTTAACCAGCCCCCGGCCGGTGGGGGCCACTAGTGATAACACAAGGTTAGTTTGAACAGCTGAAGTCCATCCTTCATCCCCGGCTGCAGAACACGCCGTCCGTCCTGCAGAGCGAGCAGCCGCGCTGCCTTGTCGGGGACACTCTGTCGGGGGTTAAGTTAGCGTCACTTTGGAGCTTGGTATTTATTGTTCCCGGACCGGATCCCGGCCTGCTGCCCTGAGCTGAAGGTCTGACTCAGGCCGCACAAACCCTTCACTCACACACAAGCTCCATGCCGCGGTCGTTAACCGTCCGTGGTTTGTAATTTGAGCTACTAAATACTATGATGACTCACAGACTCACCGATAAACAGTGCAGCACTTTAAGCTCTATTGGAGACATTTCAGATCCAGGTAGCGTAGATGCTGCATTAGCATCACTTCTATCAGAACCGGTCAAACAGTTTGCAATGAAGGTTCTCCGACTGTTCTGCGCAACAAACCATCTGGGGCGTCAGGTTCAGAGTTAGGATATAAAATATCGATCAGTACTTAATTAAACTAATCAGTAATAATAATCCAATACACTGAGAGTAAAGAATTGTTTCATGTATTTGGGTCAGGTGCTGAATACAGCCTTTATTATTATACTATAATGAAGTATCTTTACATGTGGTTTTTCATTTTTTTATTGACAACACGAGGACTTCTTCCTCGGCTGTAGATGACTTAGAAATCCACTGAACACTGTTCTCTCAGTTCTCCTGTGGCTCCGTCAGTCTTCTTTGGACTGGACGTGATCTCATCGATTTCCACTCACACTCTGCGGTCTGGATCCACCAGCGTTGTTCACTGACCCTAACATTCCACTGGCCTCATCAAGGAAGCTGCTCTTCCCTCACCGAGGTCTCGCCATCAAGAATGTGATTATTTCAGGCAATTACGGCTCAAAGACAGAGATCAGAATGACTAATATGTTCGCAAATAACGTGAATCCAGACCGCCTGCCGGCGTCCTCTTTGCTCATTAGCGAGGAATGACACAGACAACCAAGATCAGCGGCTTTCATTCTAAAGAGGATGCTTGAATTAGAACAAAGTCCCTCTTCATTTATTACATTCATTGAAGTGGCCTTATATGAAAAACGTGTGTGAGCAAGTACATCTTAACGCGTGTGTGTGTGTTTGTGTGTGTGTGTGTGTGTGTGTGTGTGTGTGTGTGTGTGTGTGTGTGTGTGTGTGTCATCATGTGGTCCTGGAGATGAAGTACCACAGAGGCAGTGTAGAGTACGTTGCCTAGTGTTTGAATGGCTGTGGAAGGATTTTATCAGCATGATGGCATCGCAAGCGAACACGATGGCGTCGCAAGCGAACACGATGGCGTCGCAAGCGAACACGATGCGGTCACCACAGGTTGTTCAGGGGGAGTTCTTCCTTCGTTCAGATTCGTGGGTCCAAGGACAGAAAATCATGTGATTAATCAAGATTAAAAATAGTAGTTGTTGCCCAGCACTAATATATACATATATTTGGTTATGAAAGATGAAGCCACCCCACTGTCAGCAGCTGTATGGGATGACTTGTATTTTTTAAATATGCATAATGATGGCAGCCTTAGAGCTGGTGTGGCTCTATTAATCTTGCTCGACTGTAATGCACATTTAGTCCTAAAAATTGGATGTTTTTAATCTGGTTGATTTTGCAGGAAAATACAAAATGCTGGTTATCTCAATGCGTTAGAGCCTCAAACCTGCATTCTCTCTAGTGTCCACCAGGGGGCGACTCCTCTGGTTGTATAGAAGTCTAGTCTAAAATGACTCTACTTCTCTCTTGATTTATTCCCTCAGTAAACATTGTAAACATGAGTTTATGGTCTCAATCTCTAGTTTACAGTCTTCTTCAATACAGCATGATGTTCATTTAGTACATTATGGAACATTTAGAGACATACTTTCATCATAATATCATAAAGCTTTGATTCATACAGGAAAATGAGATGCATTCAGTGAAAGGACAAAGAACTATGTATGATACTATGGTGACCGCATTAATCCCATAAACCACATGAAATGAATTACGTGAACACTTGCACAGCGGCCTCTTAATTGACTCTTAATGTGAGCATCCAAGTTACTTTGCCACAATGACGAAGCGCAGACGTTTGCTGCAGTCATTACGCCGCCATACATTCACCAATAATGACTCACAATGATGTTTTGGCAGCGCTGAGAGACAACAGTGGCACAGAGCCTCCAGCACTCAGCCTCCTTTTTGTGATTCCTTACAAGCAACATGCGCTGCCGGCTACAGTTTATACTAAGAATAAATGTGTATATGCATTCTTACATTTTTGTTTGCTTCATGGCAGACTAAGTTATGACTGTCGTCATAAAGAAACATGTTTTTTTCGTTTGTTTATTTTCCCACAAATAACTCTTCCCCCTCCATGGCTCCGAGTCGAATGCTATCCTGGGGGCCTACGCGGAACCAAAATGATGATTACCGTGCTACACATTCTTTGCTTTCTCCTGTGAGAGAATGCTTGTTTCACTGTGGCAGAACAAGCCAAGCCAACATCCATCCTAATTATGTCGGCCGTTTGTCATATCGCACGTATAAATTCTCATTTGTCCGGACAGTCCTGAACGCCACGGCGGCGCCGCAAGCCGCGCGGTGCAAATCACAGCCGATGATGCCTCATCGTTAGTCGGGAAAAATGAGGCGCAGATGACTTTCATTGAAATCATATTGTTGTCATGCTATAATAGAGACAATAAAGATCTCAAGATGAACATGTAGATGCAGTAACATATCTCCTGTAGGTGCATCTTGCGGAGCGTTAATCAAATGTCACTTTCGGAGCGCTTGGCCTTGTTGCTCTCTTGCTATTTTGTTTCCCAGCTGACTCTATTCCGGTCCTGCTGAGTTACCTTCATCCACTTAATGGCTTCCCCCGATTGCGTGTCGAGTTCCTCTGTTAGCTTTATTAAAATTTCATTTCTGCAGTAATTAAGCAAAGCGGCACTTCTTTTCTTGAGGGCTGCTCGGGCCGCTGAATCATCGGCACGTTAATTAAACGCGATGGTCTTGTAAATAAAGCAGAATGTGGTTTCATTTCAGCGTTGGCACGCCGGCCCGGGAAGGAACGCTGGGAGATCGGCAGACTTAGGAGAGTGCTTTCTTGTGTTTGTTGATCATTTGATCCGTATAAAATAAATTGTGTAGCAGCCGCCTGGAGAAGTATTGGAGTTGACAACGTGGGGCGGGGTGTGCTTTTCTGCACACTTCAGAAACGGAGGCGTATCTCTTCAGTTAAGACCATCAGCCAACAGTCAGCTTACCGAAGGAAAAAACAACCTTGAAATGTTACTTCCCTCCCTTAAAACAAGCCTCCTGACAGTGAGGGAGAGTAAGCCGTTGTTATAGTGCAGGCAGCTGGAGTGAAAAGTGTGGCGCAGAATGCAAATGCCGCTCCACCACCAAAAGAAACGACAAAAAATAAAAAATGAAAAAACACAATTTCTCAGCTTCAGTTGTGAAGACAGGTCGTCTGTCTTCCTCCTCCGGGCCAAGACGATAACATCTGTTAGCGCATATGGCACATCGGAGGAGAGTAGCAGTGTAAATCTAACAGAAACAATGACAACGAGGAGGGAGAACAAGGGACAAAATGTATGTAGATGCATCTATGTGAATGCAATCACATCTGTGTGTGTGTGTGTGTGTGTGTGTGTGTGTGTGTGTGTGTGTGTGTGTGTAACGTCTTCTCCAAAAAGCTGCCTCTCAGATATCAGATGAGTCCTGTTGGATTAAAAGACGTCTTCCCTCCTGTTTAACGTGACGTTCATGAATCAGTAAATCACAGAGAGGTTACAGTCGGACAGGGTTATGTTGTGAGGTCCTGTTAGATAAATAGTTATGGCCTCCGCTCTCTTCTGTGCTGGCACTCAAACGGCCTGATGGCCATATGTTTTGAGACCAGCAGATGTTCACTTAACCTTCTACCAGTGAGCACCAGATTCTCTGCGAAGTCCATTACAGCCAAATACCTCATGCTCAGGGACACGCTTCAGAAATATTTAGCTAAAAGTATTATAACACCGCAGATGTCATTTCAAACACAACAGCCGAGGGTGTTTTTATCTCTCAAAAGGACATTTTTACTTTGTCCCCATCGTGCCCAACCACAGCCTAAGCCTGCTGATATGTCCTCCAGCGTCTGCAGCTCTTGTGCTGGAGTTCAGCTTCCCATCCAACAGATCGCCGTCAGGGGCGTGCTGCTGCACTGATGGCTGTAATCCATCACTTCACATGAAAGGTTCATTTTCAACCCAGCTACTCGCATTCTATAAGAACATGTAAAGTAGAGGCCGACCGAGTCCCTTAACCATTGGGCATCTCAAGGAACCACTGTACGTCACCAGGCCATTGTGTATCCCCAGATAACATTACGCATTCACATTCCTCTATTTCATTGCGATATTGTGCTTTTCCAATTAAATACAACACTGGAATGGAGATATCCTAACCATTGGGCATCCCTTGACACCATTGCGAATCCCCAGACTCCAGGTCATCTTGGATCCCTTAAAATCCTGTCGATTTTTCTATAGGAAATTGTAAAGTATAGTGATAGGAGGGCACCCAAGCCTCTTACCCATTGGATATCCCTAAAAATCACCGTGCATCCCGAAACCCCAGATCATTGTGAATCTCTAGAAAACACTCCACATCCTCAGACCAATGTGTGTCACCAGATATTATGATGCATCACCATTCCACTCTTAAACGGCAATATTGTGGTTTTCTAATTAAATAACAAATTGTGACTAATGGGCATCCCCATTCCTCTCTTAACTGCATTATTGTGTTTATGTGATGTTAGGACATTAACTGTAATCAAGTTCAGTTTTTAACCATATCTATAATCCTGACCATTGGGAATCCCTAGAGACCATTGTTCATTACCATATTCCAGGTCATTGTGGATCCCTAAAAGTCCTGTACATTTTCAGGAATTGGATCACTGTGCATCCCCTAACCCTGCATCATTGTGAGTCCCCAATGACCATTATATCCCCCAATTCTAAACAAAGAAAGACCCACGACCTTTGTGGATCCGAAATAAACACCGAGGATCCACAGACCCACATAGATGTGAACCCTCAAAGACTATTGTGCATCGCATCCCACTTTTTAATCACAATTTTGTTTTTTATCCCAACATTATGATTGAAAACAACAAAATAGAGGTAATTTATAACAATGGATCATATTAGTCAGTGGTGATACCAACAAATAATTGGTCTTTCGAAAACAATGGGAACCAATGAACTCTGGGAGCAATCAGGCATTGCAGATAGTCAGAACTCCTAATTGTGGCAAAACTATGTGTTGGTTATTTTGGAATTCCATGAGCATTAATGGTGATAGGAAAATAAACGCCAGTGTTATTCCCAAGGCTCAGTTTGGATTACAGCAAATTGAGCCGGATTCACCCAGACGATCCGGGGCAACAGTGTGAGCGTGAAAGAAGGGTGTGAGCGTGTGCCTGTGTGAAAAGAATGGAAGCTAAAGGTGATGTGTGGCTCCTGTGGCAATAAATCCTGACGCATTATCGTACAATCTTAGTAGTGTTGTTATGTCGGGCGTTTCCCTCGAGATAATTATGAGAAGTGTGCTTGAGCATGATGCCGTTGCTCCAGTATTGCCATCATATAAAATGAAATCCAAATCAATCAATCAGATCATCGGATTGTGAGATACTCCTCATACATTCCTTATTTTACTTTGAAAGGAGTAACTTTCACTTTCTGAGTGAGTACATGAAATGTGCAGTCACTTTATGGCACCATCTATTGATCCTGATCCCATTTTAGTGGGTTCATCGCAACAGAAGTTATTTTCCCTTTTCTAAAGAAAATCCAACCTCAACTGCCTCTGCGCTCCATCTGCTGAATATTTCAGTTAGAAGCTTGAAACATTTTTTTAAGCACAAAAAATTTAAATGGATTATACTTTATATTAACTGTATATTATTTAATCTGAAAAAAAAAAAAGAGTACGCTTCTTTTTTATGGCTTAACCACTCGATCCAAATGTTTTAAATATTCCATCAGGCTCATTTATTAGATTTGGCACCTCAAGCGAGGGCCTCCGTGTGCAAATCTTTAAGTAAAAACAACTTACAGCTGCAAGGGTGAAATACGACATCGTGAGCTCATTTGGATTCGGCATAATCTGCCGTTTCACAGTGTGCAACTTGAGCTGAAACACATTACAGGGCTCAATCAGAAAGTAAGGCAAGTGTGTGAAGGTGACAGACACACTGCATCAGGTCCACTGCAGCGAACTGGAGATGGTGGAAAAAAGAAGAAAGAGAAAAGTAAATGAAACACTTGTGCGCATCCAGACAGATGAGGACGGACCAAAACACATGATTGGAGTTTGTTTAAATGGTCGGTTCTTCCCCAAATTCACACGGCTCGTCGTATCAAGCCCCGTAGAAGGTATGGATTATCTCCAGAAGTCACTGTCATGTGATAACAAATCAATACATCAGGTTCAAGTGAGTTACATTGTGGTGCGTTCTTGGGTATTGTGATAATATCGTAGCGTGACTTGGGTACCGTGATAATATCGTAGCGTGACTTGGGTACCGTGATAATATTGTAGCGTGACTTGGGTATCGTGATAATATTGTAGCGTGACTTGGGTACCGTGATAATATCGTAGCGTGACTTGGATATCGTGATAATATCGTAGCGTGACTTGGGTACCGTGATAATATCGTAGCGTGACTTGGGTACCGTGATAATATTGTAGCGTGACTTGGGTATCGTGATAATATCGTAGCGTGACTTGGGTATCGTGATAATATTGTAGCGTGACTTGGGTATCGTGATAATATTGTAGCGTGACTTTGGTATCGTGATAATATTGTAGCGTGACTTGGGTACCGTGATAATATCGTAGCGTGACTTGGGTATCGTGATAATATTGTAGCGTGACTTGGGTATCGTGATAATATTGTAGCGTGACTTGGGTATTGGGATAATATTGTAGCGTGACTTGGGTATCGTGATAATATTGTAGCGTGACTTTGGTATCGTGATCATATCGTAGCGTGACTTGGGTATCGTGATAATATTGTAGCGTGACTTGGGTATCGTGATAATATTGTAGCGTGACTTGGGTATCGTGATAATATTGTAGCGTGACTTGGGTATCGTGATAATATTGTAGCGTGACTTGGGTATTGTGATAATATCGCAGCGTGACTTGGGTATCGTGATAATACCGCAGCGTGACTTGGGTATCGTGATAATATCGTAGCGTGACTTGGGTATCGTGATAATATCGTAGCGTGACTTGGGTATCGTGATAATATCGTAGCGTGACTTGGGTATCGTGATAATATTGTAGCGTGACTTGGGTATCGTGATAATATTGTAGCGTGACTTTGGTATCGTGATAATATTGTAGCGTGACTTGGGTACCGTGATAATATCGTAGCGTGACTTGGGTATCGTGATAATATTGTAGCGTGACTTGGGTATCGTGATAATATTGTAGCGTGACTTGGGTATTGGGATAATATTGTAGCGTGACTTGGGTATCGTGATAATATTGTAGCGTGACTTTGGTATCGTGATCATATCGTAGCGTGACTTGGGTATCGTGATAATATTGTAGCGTGACTTGGGTATCGTGATAATATTGTAGCGTGACTTGGGTATCGTGATAATATTGTAGCGTGACTTGGGTATCGTGATAATATTGTAGCGTGACTTGGGTATTGTGATAATATCGCAGCGTGACTTGGGTATCGTGATAATATCGCAGCGTGACTTGGGTATCGTGATAATATCGTAGCGTGACTTGGGTATCGTGATAATATTGTAGCGTGACTTGGGTATCGTGATAATATTGTAGCGTGACTTGGGTATCGTGATAATATTGTAGCGTGACTTGGGTATCGTGATAATATTGTAGCGTGACTTGGGTATCGTGATAATATTGTAGCGTGACTTGGGTATCGTGATAATATTGTAGCGTGACTTGGGTATCGTGATAATATCGCAGTGTGACTTGGGTATCGTGATAATATTGTAGCGTGACTTGGCTATCGTGATAATATCGCAGTGTGACTTGGGTATTGTGATAATATCGTAGCGTGACTTGGGTATCGTGATAATATCATAGCGTGAGTTGGGTATCGTGATAATCCCCCCCCCATTTCAAAATAAAAGCCCCACAGAGTGAATTCTAACTGGAATGCTTGTGATGAAGCCTGTCATTTAATAACCTCTGTGTATGTGTGTCAAACATTATGATTCTGTCCCCCCTCTCTCACCCACCCAGTCCCACCCTTTCAAAATAAAAGCCCCATGGAGCAACTGTATCTTCTGAGCTTCATGTTAAGAAATGTTAAGTTCAAGTCTTTCCGTCACAAATACACAAATGCAATTTCCAAAGGTATACATCTCAAACAAAGGTATATATCTCCAATACAGAAATGACGGGAGCGATTTGTCCATCACGATTACAAGATTCAATCCAAGAGTAGGAATCTAAGTGATATCTCAAATGAACCTCAATGATACTACCGGTAATATTGGCGTGTATATATATATATGGTGAAGTCTTCGGGCAGTAGAAGCCACACTGTCAAAATTTCTTGCAAAATGTTCTAGTTAATATTCCACTTGCGTTTGCACACTGGCTGTTATGACCAGAGAAAAAAACCCAGTGAAAAACAACCACTGCCAAAGTGCAGCAGCACTTGGCTGGTGGCTGGAGCAAATTTGCCCGTTGTGAAAGGAAAAGATGCCCACTCACGGTCAGCACAGTGAAGGTCCTGTGGAGAATAAAAGAGGAAAAAAAGGACACTCAGAAGGTGTGCAGAAAGCTTGAGAAGAGCTAGGATGAAATAGAAAGTCCTCCAAGCCTCTGACAGCCAGAGAAAAGTCTGTTCCTTCTTTTTTACCAGCAAAGTTCCCAGTGAGTGGGAGAATGAGGTGTACTTTTCAGGGCTCTGTTTACTGTAGGCCCTTTTACTACAGCATGATTAAATATCCTGCTTCCATCATTTACTTTTAGGGACTACGGTCATTTCACTTTGTTTTTTTTTAAGTTCAGCACATTGTGTGCGGTGCAATACCAGCGCAGACGACGGTGGAACGCTTCGGTCAAAAGGCCTGTAGCACGTTTCAGCTCCACACAGCTGCTCACGGACGCGGCAGCAGCAAATAAGAAGCGTTTACATCGTTTGAATCTCCAGAATGACTGTATCTTAAGAAGGAGTGCAACGGATCGTAAAACTCACAGCCTGATCACGCTTCTCTGCCGTCGATACCAAACCCTAACCCATTGATGATCCATGCTGTCAGATACAGATGGTTCTTGTTGTTATAGCAGCTGGTCAACGAGGACCCAGACTTTTCTTTTTTAGGCCCAAAAATCCCCCAAAACATGTCAACCCATCTGAAGTCAGTGAGTTAAAGCATCACAGATTAATGTTAAATACATGCATACTTATTGACATCTAAAGTGTGTTTTGGAAAGACAAAAAAACACAAATAAAAGATTGTATTTTTATTGATTAAAAAAACCTCGTCATCAGTAGTTTTAATGACGAGTCAGATTTTTCACTGAACAGAGCCTGAATGCATCATAATGTGACTGAATGTAACCTCAGTACATTGGCCGTTAGCGGTGCTGCTAACGGTAAACAGATGTGTTGTTCAGTGTAGCATTATCAGGGATCGGCGACTAGAAAGCATGAATGCTGATGTCCTGATCGCATGTTTTCACAGAATATCGGCCATCAACGATAGTCTGTAAAAGTGTATTTCCCACTGTGACAGTTAAACGGTCGGATTAAACCGGAGGTGGGACCGGGTCCGGATTACGAGTGGTCAGCGGTCCGTTCCGCCACTAATCTTAAGGCTGATGACATTACTGCAGAGCAAACAAAGCCGAGCTTCATCAGCAGCTCCTCCCATTGAATAGATCTACCGACTCTTCCGTTCGTCTGTCGGTCTCCTCGCTACGCCGATTCCTTCTGCCCCGCCCTCCCCCGACTCTTGCTCGCGTTGCCCTGGTCTTTCCTTCCCCCGTCTTTTTTCCTGTCCTCCGTCTCCTTCCCTGTCGCCTTCTCTCCTCTCTCTCCATGTCGGCTGTCTCGCTTCCCTTTACCTGTCGCCCTCGAGGGGTTTAATCATCAGCTTAACGTCGCACCCTATTTGAGGAAACGTTCAGCGAGCTCCAGCTTCTATCACTCTCCTTTTTTTTTGCAAGTAAGCAACTTGAGAGGCATGCTCGACGAGACGGAGGCCTCCCACGCGCCTACTGCCGAGCTCTGTTTGCATATGTTACACCCTTGATGTCGTACGTGATGAACATATCTTTGAGTCAACAGACGCTAAGATGAACGGCGGACAGATGTGAAGCTGATGCTTAACTTGTATTTTGAAACAACAGAGGCAGCTCTGCCATCAGTTAGCACCGGGGCTGACAGGCAGAAGGAATGGGGGATAACAGGCGAGCTCAGAGGAGGAGCTGTACACTCATTTCTCAGAGGAAGAGCCGCCTGGAAGGGAAGGAACACATCGTCCTAATTGATCGATCGTAACGAAAGGAGCCAGAGAAACACAGAATCTGGATGAAGGACAAACTTCCATTCCTGCATCTATAATCACGGCTCGTTGGGAGATCAGTGGGCCGACAGCAGCTCATCAGCTAGAAAAGACATCGCGTACCTTCAGTTTAAACTCATTTGGGGCAAGTGCCAACGTCACGGCACCAGTTTACAACGGCTCCTTTTTATACTATTTGCTGGGTCTAATAATCTCACTAACCAGAACAAGAGGAGCTCACACACTGTTCTCAAGTGTGTGTTCCGAGCCGTCCCCTTCAGATCTCCGGCTGCAGCCTTCAGAAGGCCAGCAAAGAACTCTTATCATCAAATCCATTTCAATTCCATTTAATTCCACTGATGGACAGTTGCAAATGTTTTACGACATTTGGTAAACCGAGTGAGAAACACTGAAGAGCTCCAGAGCACGTTTGCGGTGCAATACTTTATTCATGTTCTTTGCAACGGTTGTTAGTATTTGATTGTAAGAGTAACAAGCAAAACTTCTATTTGCATCAGCTGCACCAATGTCCTGCTCCAACACTCACACACATAATCTATTGATTTTGACAGAAGCCTGGAAAGGCTAAGAAGTTCACAAACTCGGCAGTGAGACGTCATTATTTTTGTCTCCATAGAATTTACCACAATGCATTGCTCTGACTTTTTAAAGTGTAGCTCGTGGCAGTGCTACTACCAGGTCCTTATTAAACTCTTGCCCGTCTTTATCTCCCGTGTCTCTCTCCATTTTGTAATAAACAGACTATTTTTTTCCCGCCCGCATGGTTTATAGGTGCTGAGCTCCCCAAGGGAGCAATAGCAAGCAAATTGAAAATTCACGACCATGTAAATATTTCACCAACACGGCACGGCTGGCATGCATCGCCACACTCACAGCCCGGTGCCGGCCTCGTGGCTCGTCTTGACATTGTGTTTTTAAAATAAAATTCGTCCTCCCATTAATCCACACGACGTCCCCCTTTGACGCGGTCGACCGGGGGACTTCACGAGGCTGGACAGAACGAGACGCGAGACGTTCAAGTGGATGGAAACGGGAGGAAAGAAGCTTCCTGTGAAATGTACAGAGCGCTGACAGCGAGTGCAGCATCACGGTCAGGAATGGAATCGTCTCACTCGGTAAAATAAAGCAAAATATTCCAAACCCGTCCGTCCGTCCGTCCGTTGCCAAATTGTCCATCAACTTTTAGGAGGCGGTGCATTCGCTGCATTCACAGAATAAACTCAGATGTTGAGTTCTGAAGGACAACATGACAGGAAGCACGCTTCCCTATTTGACCAAAAGGCCTTTGATCAACAGATTTGAATGTGATGATGTGGGAGAAGGAGCTGATAGTTCATCAGTGTGTATGCCCGTCATAATCTACGTCATTTAGTCATTTAGGCGCCAGACCCAGTCAGTGGTCCTATGAGGGACGATGACTTACAGAGGATCGGTCCTCTGCAGTGTCTTCTGAGAGCTGCAAACCCGGTCTGCTAAAAGACTTCACCATGCCAGGGTCGACATATCGAGGCCACAACGGAAAAGGAATGAGGGAAAATGTTCGTCTTTCACCCCTGACCCGAGATCCCGTGACCGTTTTTATTTGACTTTTTTTACTGTGTCTGTGCCCTATTTTGGGTTGTGACTGATTGATCTCCGAGGTTCAGACCGAGAGACTGACAGAACAAGGTCAGGAGATGCCACGGGGAGATTGAGATGTGCCAGTAGGTAGAGCTGCAAATATCAAGCGAGTAAACACAAAAATAGAGCGTAAAGATGTCAGACGACTCGCTGAGCCTGGAATATAACAGAGACGACTGAGGATCAGCAGAGTCACACTCTAGACTAACAAACAGGGTTTAGCTGCACTTTAGTCAGGACACAGTGTGACTATGATTTATTTTTTTTAAAGCATCATCATGTAAAACACCAGCTTTATTATTTTGATGTACATTTTGTCTCCTGTTTTAATGCTCAAACAGTATATCCGTCGATGCCTTCAGTTACATTTCCATCTTGTCTTTTACATCTCGTCAGTTTCAAGGCTCCGTAATATTTGCATAGAATCTAATCAACTTCAAGGTATCAAGTTATCTCATATATTCCTGTTAAAGACAATCAAGTAAAGCATCGACAACTAATATTGATCTGTGATATCTGGTAGATCTCACACACAACAATGTGATATCTCTTATGGAGATAAATGGATTCAATGCACTTTCTTTTACAATTTTGCTGACTGAACTAACAATCAATGACATCAAAGTTTAGTTTGATCGAACACTTTTCAGTTTTTACTGGAAAAACATTCATCAGGAGAATCAGACCTGGCTGTCCTGAGTTCAATCACACCTCAGACTAACCAACAAAAAAGAGAAGGATGTCGTAGTGCCTTTGAACCGATGTCCTTCTCTCGTGTACCACCTTCCTCCCGAGGTTGAGGAGCTGACAGATCGAGGCCAGCCTGTGATGACAGTAGCAAATTAAGATGTATTGCTTCTGCCGGGTGATGAAATCAGGACATCAGAGGGGGAAACGGAGAAACCGCTCAGCCTCAAGATCTTCCTCTGACGGAAGCTAATCCGAGCACCTCTGCGGAATCAGTTTTCCATTCTTTTTGTATTCCTGAATTCACGCCGCACTGTGTGTGTGTGTGTGTGTGTGTGTGTGTGTGTGTGTGTGTGTGTGTGTGTGTGTGTGTGTACGTAATGATAAGATTCCTCAATCTTTCATTTTATTTGCTATAAGAGGTCTCGAAGGGCCACCTGTTCATGGGTCGCCATAAATTGCGACACCTTAATCTTAAAGCGAGGGTGGAGGAATGATTTCGAGGCAGTGCCCGGACTATTTGTCCAGCCCCCCCCCCCCCCCCCCCGGCCTCTGTGAGCCTGCATACAGATTACAGTTTCTCTCTCCCTTGATCTCCACCGGTCCCACAGCATCATAAAACACATGTGGGCAGCCGGACCACTTCTGAAAAGTCTATCAACACGCTGCGAGGGATCCGGCGAAAACAATATGTAGTTGAGTGCGACTTCCTGCTTCCTGCCGTGTGCCGACTTACTGGTTTGCTTGTGTTTTTTACCCCACAAACGGACTTCCATGGTAAATGATTTAATACCTCCACGGTGTCTCTAGATCAAGTGGCTTTCTGAGTGGCTCGCTAAAGGTTCAGATATGATGTACATACAGTTAATGACGCAAAGTCACTTTGAAAACCTGTTTCAATTTCTGTCCAATCAAATTCACAGACATCCGGCCCCCGTTCTGACTAACTGATGATCTAACCAATCAGCTGTGAATTAAACGAGTTACGCCGCTCAAGTTTGGTCACATCAGTGACGCCGTAACGTCAGGCGATGTTAGCAAGCTAACAAGCTCACACCTGACTTAACTAAAGCAAGGCCAACAGAGTCTAAAAAAGCTAGACGTGCCAGCGGGCCGGGAGGCAGAAATGTGTGCCTGATCACAAAGCACACGGAATAATCAGGGCAACGCAAACAGGATGTTCAACCCGCCAGAGAACGGCGGTGGTTCAGCTGACCACTACTTCAGAGAGCACAGAGGGCTTCTTCTCTGGTGGCCCAACGGATTACTAAAACTCAGAAGCCCCACACAATTACACAAGAGCTTCTCCTTCCAGCGGCGGTTAATAAGTGTGAAGCTATGCTTGAAAGCCGTCCCACTCCTAAATGACACCAAGAGGAAGAGGACAGACCAACTGTCGGCTCACATTCTGTCACAGCTGCTGGATGGGTTGAGATCCTGTGAGCAACTTTCTATTCAGGTGGACGAACCAACAGCCATTTCTAGTGCGGCTCAGTTAAGAGTTTGCTATAGTATTTGCTGTAATGTACTAAATGAACATCATGCTGTATTGAAGAAGACTGTAAACTAGAGATTGAGACCATAAACTCATGTTTACAATGTTTACTGAGGGAATAAATCAAGAGAGAAGTAGAGTCATTTTAGACTAGACTTCTATACAACCAGAGGAGTCGCCCCCTGGTGGACACTAGAGAGAATGCAGCTTTAAGGAACTTCTTTTCAGGAACTGATGAAGGAGCACAAATCTGACATCGCAGCTTTTTTTCCGATCTCGAGTGTGTAGCCAAATTGGCATATATTTTACCAACGTCGTTAACTTGCTAAGCCTCTATCCAAGGAGGCTATTCTTCTGTTCTGGAAGTCAGCAACACCGAAGCCTGGGTCTGGGTGCCGGATCCAGAGAAGTGGCCTCACTGCTAGTACTTTGACAGGACATCGGAGGCCCGATTCCAGCAGACGTTTGGCCCTCCTTGTCTCATGAGTATTCTGAACTCAGTGGACATCGCTCCCCTTTCCTACCACTTACCTCTGTGAGTCATCGCCCTGCTCGATGGGGGCGATGGAGCCTGAGTGAAGGCCTCGTCTGCATGCGGAGGACGATCCAGGAGAGTCTGGCTGTAATCCATCACTCGGAGCAGGAGAAACGTCGTAGCCCATCTCATTCATTCAGGTGAGCTCATCCAGTGAGCAGATGTGAGTTGTGTGAGATAACAATGTGATGAATCCTAATTCAAATATTCAAAAACATTTCTGAAGTAATCAGGCTTAATTAAGGCTCATCTCTACGACTAGTTCTGCAGCACTGAGATGATAACTGCTGTGATGTGGTCAGAGCTCCAAAGATTAAAGCAGCAAAAAGCTCCTTGTTTTAAAGCTGAAGCAGCTCTTCTTTAAATGATTTATTAGGACTATTAGGACTAAAATAGTCCCAATGGCATCAAGTACCAACACTAGTGAGCATGTGCTAAACCGGTGTTGTGGTTCTGTGTTGTGGGCTCTTTGGATCCCTGATCCCACAGAGCTTGAGACCTCCCTACATAGTGAATCATTGAACAGCATTGGAAGAGTAACAGATTTATGATGACTCGGAGCGGTTTCTGACACATTTAATCAACACTTCACACCTCACGTTGTTTACCTGTTTGTCATGTTGTAGCTGCAAATTGAGAACATTAATTAGGCTGCCACTCAGCTGCCAGACGCAGACAGATTTATAACTTTGGGACGCAAATGTTGAAAGCAAAAACTAATTAGAAAACCTCCTTCAATGAAGGATTCAAATGGATTCAGATTCCAGCAGTGGCTTCCAGCCTGGACTCAGTTTTGATAAAATACTGTTGAACTCTATCAAAGACACTTATTCTGACAAAGCACCTTCGATTCAAATATGAACGTCTAAACGCAACCCGCAGTAAAATATCCTGTTCACAGAGAGACTAGAATGAGGTGACAGCAGAGACTTAGACTAACAGAGACTGAGACTAACTGAGCCTGAGACTGAGACTAACTGAGACTTAGACTAACAGAGACTGAGACTAACTGAGATTAACAGAGACTTAGACTAACAGAGACTGAGACTAACTGAGACTAACTAAGACTGAGACTAACTGAGAATAACTGAGACTGAGACTAACTGTGACTAACTGAGCCTGAGACTAACTGAGACTGAGACTCACTGTGACTAACTGAGCCTGAGACTAACTGAGACTGAGACTAACTGTGACTAACTCAGCCTGAGACTAACTGAGACTGAGACTTACTGAGCCTGAGACTGAGACTAACTGAGACTGAGACTAACAGAGACTGAGACTAACTGAGACTGAGACTAACTGAGACTAACAGAGACTGAGACTAACAGAGACTTAGACTAACAGAGACTAACTGAGACTGAGACTAACAGAGACTGAGACTAACAGAGACTGAGACTAACTGAGACTGAGACTAACAGAGACTTAGACTAACAGAGACTGAGACTAACTGAGACTGAGACTAACAGAGATTTAGACTAACAGAGACTGAGACTAACTGAGACTGAGACTGAGACTAACAGAGACTTAGACTAACAGAGACTGAGACTAACTGAGATTAACAGAGACTTAGACTAACTGAGAATAACTGAGACTGAGACTAACTGTGACTAACTGAGACTAACTGAGAATAACTGAGACTGAGACTAACTGTGACTAACTGAGCCTGAGACTAACTGAGACTGAGACTAACTGTGACTAACTGAGCCTGAGACTAACTGAGACTGAGACTAACTGTGACTAACTGAGCCTGAGACTAACAGAGACTGAGACTAACTGAGACTGAGACTAACTGAGACTGAGACTAACTGAGACTAACTGAGACTGAGACTTACTGAGCCTGAGAATAACTGAGACTGAGACTAACTGAGACTAACAGAGACTTAGACTAACAGAGACTGAGACTAACTGAGACTGAGACTAACTGAGACTGAGAATAACTGAGACTAACTGAGACTGAGACTAACTGAGCTGAACTACATTTGACACCTGAATGTTATTTTTATGATAATCACGACTCAGTATGTGGAACTTAAGGTGTTCTGAAACATCTCTCCTTCCCTCCTGTCTCCTGCTGCAGAGAAAAAACATAAAAAACTACACCTTTCTAAAAAACGTGTTACCATGGAAACGCCTCAGGCAGCCATGCACCTTACTGTCTCTCTGTCTCCCTGTCTCTCTCTCTGTGTGTCTCTCTCTCAGTGTGTCTCTCTCTCTCTGTCTCTCTCTCTCAGTGTCTCTCTTTCTCTCTCTCTGTCTGTGTGTGTGTGTGTCTCAGTCTCTCTCTCTCCCTCCCTCCCTCTCTCTCTGTGTGTCTCTCTCTCTCTCCCTCTCTCTCTCCCTGTCTCTCGCCCACTGACTTCTCCTCCACAGTCTTCTGTCCTCGTCTTGCACAAACACCAGAACATCCTTGATCTCTGCTGGATGTTAAAGCACATTTATCCTGAACATCGGCAGGAAGTGAGCGTTCTGAAGCGAGGCCGACATGACGATATCAGCTCAGCAATGAAAATATCCCGATGATGCAATGAAGGCTAAGGCCACTCATGCAATGTAAAATGCCGTATGCTGAAGCTAATGGTGGTGACTAGCGTGCCTCCAGAGGGTCAACCAGAGGGGAACCCTGAGCACAAAAACATGAACATTGATTTTGTTATGAAGTTTGAAACTGTTCGTATCTATCAGGAGACTCAGTTTATCCACCAGCACAGCACATGAATAACCACATCTTTATAGACTAGTTCTATACAACTCAAACAGTCAACATGTCGTTCCGGCATCATATTTGCGTTTAGTGTGGAAATGGAACACGAGTAATTCCACAAGAGGATGACTCATGCTGCTAACTCACATTCACAGCATTGCTTTGATCACATTTTGTTTTTATGTGCATATCAATGTGTCTCCTGCTTGAGGGATTTATACCAGCACTAAAGAGGAAACACCAACAACCGTAAAGATGGATGCACAGATCGCGGATGGAACGGCACCAACCCAACACCCCCACCAGTAACCGAGGGAGGTGGTCCTCCTGGTGCTGGAGCTCACGTGTTGAAGAGCAGCTTCAGACCCACACAGTGCTGCTCTGAAGCTGCTCTGAAGCTGCTCTGAAGCTGCTCTCATCTCAGTCACAGGCAGCAGGACGAGAGGCCCAGCAAACGTCTGAAGCAGCAGTTTATTCACGAGCCGGCTAATTAGCACTTTTAACGACCGGGCTAAAAGTCACTTTCAACTAGCGACTCCTTAATGACAGAACATTACAGGATGTGCTGACCCGTCACCGACGTGCTTTAATCAACTGTTGACACGTGAGAGAGCGGAAGAGTAAAACAACAGCGTCATTAGAAAAGTTCACATCACAATTATATATATATATATATATATATATATATATATATATATATATATATATATATATATATATATATATACACACACACACACACACACACACACACACACACACACACACACATATTGTGTCTCTAACAACAAATTCAAATCCCTGACTTAATCATCGGTCTTCATTGATTGTGAAAATAAATTGTTTATAAACATAAAGTGTTTAATAAATTCACACTTGTTTATTTTAGAGACCTGGAGAGGTTGAACTGTAAATGGGGGCGGTGCAGAACGTAGATGTTCCTCTGGACCACATTCACTATGACCCAGTATTAACACAGTCCACCGTCTCATCTGCAGCTGAACAGTAGCGACTGATACCGTTTGAGTCGTGGATCTCCTCCCGTCGATTATTGACAATGAAAGACCAAAGACACATTTTAGACGTTCCATTCCTCCGGTACTGATTTCCAGCAGCTGGTCAGCGTTCAGTGAAACGGAGCGGACTCTGGAGGACTCGTTCAAGCAGAATTCAAGTAGATGGTACCAGTGATGGTTTTAATCAGCCGCTGCAGAGCCCTCCTGCACTGGACTGTTACAAACCGATCCAGTCCGTAATGTTTCCAGTCTGGTGCTGCTCAGCCAAAGTTAACAACAACTTCAGCTTTATTGAAAATAAGCACAATAGATGACTATAGCATGAAAAAGGATGGCTTCTTGAGTGGTGAAGACAATAGTCCAGGCCTTGTATACCAGCTGCTGTAACAAAACAACAACAAACATCTGTATCTGCAGATCAAGATCAGCGATAATAAAAGTCATATTTGCTCCTTTTTTTACTGCTGATCCGATTCGTGACTCAAAACAGCCACACCCCCGACCAACAACACTTCTCTCCACATACCTCTGATTAACAGGTGACACAACTTCTAGACAGGTCTAGATGTCCCGCCGTCGTGGCTGTAGTTTAAAATGTAGAAAAATACGAGCACACCAAGCCGACAAGTCAAACGAGGTTCAATGCCATTTCACCCCGGCAACAATGTCAGACGTTCTCTGGATCGGAGCGGTACCGGCTAAATTATCGTTGCAGAAAGCAGATTTGAATGGGAGGCGGTTTAGAGCCGACTACCTTCCCTTCCAAGCCCAGATGTGTAAATCGGTGCCGGAGCAAACACAGCTCCAGTCTGTCCCGGAGGGCGACTTTACTACCTCACCTCGCGCACAATTTATGGCACAACATTGAAAAGGGTAAATTCCTAATAAGGCGGCCGGGCTTCTCTGACACTAACGAGTGGCTGCGGGTCCTGCAGCTAGAATTTACTGTCAGTCACAGAATATCCCCTTTTCAAATTGCTTCTAAGCTGCTTCACAGAGAAGCAATTTGGCGAGAAAATGCGAGGCACTGTAAAAGGTGGTTTGAGGGGGGGGGGGGATTTAAATGGCCCACCACTCACTCACACACACACACACACACACACACACACACACACACACACACACACATTTAAAAGCACATCCACTTTTTAAATGATGTTACTTCAAAAGAGGTTGACAGGCTCAGGAAAATAAAAGAGTCTCAGCCTCATGACAAGATCCCTGTTTTTTTTCCTCCTCCCAAAATGAGGATTAACGGCTTTATGGTTCCCGCCTCCAACTAGAACATTGAGAGCGTCCCGTTGAAGAAGACGTCTGATCTGTGTCTCCGAGGTCTTCAAACACTCAAATAATTGCCGGGGTTAGCCGAGGATGAGCAGTGCTGATGAGACACGGAGAGGATAGAGGCCTCGCTGCTGAGAGCAGTCTCCTCCACCGTCCATCCATCTCCTCCATGCCGCTACGAACGCAGACATGTGTCACCACTGTAACACACAGCAGTGAACAGTGGATTTGGTGCTCAGCATATGGTCGGAAGATGAAGCACATCACGCTCCACGAGTGTTCTGAGAACTTTCTGTGGATCTTTTGATACCTGCTGCCAGCTGTTACGATTGGAATGCAAAGCAGAAGAACAACAGGACAGTAAGTGAGCGGAGCTCCAACCAAACTACTCCACCGTGTGCACACGGAGGAGGAGCACAGCGGGAAGAAGCACTTTGAGCACATTACAGTTGAGTTCTGTGTTCTTCTGGAGCGACAGCTGTAGAGTATCAGGAGCAAGACACCCAGGAAACCACTGAGAACATCTCTCATATGAGACTACTTCAACAATGTGGTTGAAATCCACAGCCGTGAAGGCCGCTACACACCGATGTCATTCAGTTGATATGTTTGAGCTGCTGTCTGAACTGTTGTCATGAGGACTTTCATACAGCTTTTAAACATCAAGTCATTCAGAACAGTACCAGGATCCAATTGGGTCACAGCTGCAGCCTCAGCTCGACCATCTACGAGAAGTTCCTGAATCTTTAAAATAGATTCTCATCTAATCAATGATCTCAGTGATCATCTGTCATTGATGACCCTGTTCTTCTGCTCCACAAACAGAGCGAGGTTCTGCTCGTTGGTCCCGCGTTGTGATGAACTTGTGAGGGTTTTATTGAGTTCTACAACGTTTCCTTCTCTCTGATCATGATGCGAGTCTCACGCTGTACTGAGAGGAGACAAAGACAAAGTACCGATAGCAGAACCTGGATCTGGACCGCATCAATACTCTGGGTATTCACTGACGTCTTATCGGGTTACGTTTAGAACTGGGTATCGGGGGGGCATCCCGACACGTATTACATCAATAGAACTACTAATGACAACTATATTTATCATACAAATATTTAAATAAATAGAAAAACAATCATGTCCTCTTCATTTGAATTGCTTGTTTTCTGCAAACACAGATCCCTATATGTGACAATGACCAAGTAAAAAGATAACGTTTACACTGATTTCTGACATTATTGTTGGGGACGGCGGTGAAAATCAGAAAGGACAGGTCAGACTTTCAAAAGAATGGAATTCAGAACAGGCCAACAACATGATTGGTGCCTCTCTAACTGTGAATGATCTATGAATGATCTGTACCACAAACACGTACCATCGTACTACTGAACACAAGATCCAACACGACGTTGCTTAACTATCCGGAGATGTGGCAACAACTTTGATGAACACAGATCTGCGTCGTATCCAGTACGATCCTTAAAGCTAAAGCGTTTGACTTTAGTTCACTTTACCTCATGAAGCAGTGAGCGGATACAGGATACAGTAAAGTGCTCCACAATCTAATCCCGTCACCGTTGCCGGTGACTCGGCCGACCCTCCACCGTGTGTCTACGTTCACCTGGCAGAATGTCCCACGCACCAAGTCTGCTGCTGAAGGAACCACGTCCCGCACTAATCCCAGCGGGACTCAAACAGCCCGGGAGACGGCTAGCGTGAGGCGGAGACAACTGGGCAGCCAGAAAGAGTTCGGCGGCTCCACTGACGTCTTATCACAGCGCGGCTCAACCGCCGGCGTAAATGTAATTACTGCTCGTTATCGATACGAACGCACACTGTTTAATTGATTTAGTCTCCTGAGAAGACGTTTACACGACGGGGAAAGTTCTGGTTTGTGATTCAAAGCCGGCAGCCCGAGTTTCACTGAAGAGGTTTTTGTTAAACAGCAGAGGAAATCAAGCAACAGACAAAAGAGAAACGGCAGATAAATGAAAGGCTAAACGTGGGTCCCAGCGACGCCGTGCCTGTCAGGCCTCCCCGGTGTGACTTTCTCCGTCCTGGAGCAGAGTGCTACGTTAAGGAAATGTCAGACAGGAGTTTGGACTCGTTAATATGCAACGACGGTCCTGAGAGATCACTTGTGCGTTTACCTCGGCTTATTTCCCTCCTCCCCGTAATGAATTAACTGCTGTCTGAACCGGGCCTTTAAATGAAGCGGTCTCATGGCGTAAACACTCAATAATACTGGGTCTGGAACCTCTATAGTTTTAACTAACTATAGAGGTATAGAGAACTATTTTAACTTTTAACTACTAGAGTATCAAACCCAATGAGTCTGTAGCATCAAAGGAAAGTATCAAAAGCTTTCAGTTAAGTAAAGAGAAAAGGACAGAAATCTACTTGCCCAAAGTCACTTTTTACCACACACTGTTTTATTTACTTTTATTTACCCGCCGCCATCTTTTTCACGAGCGCTCGACCGGTACTGAGCATGTGCAACTCTCAACAGAGACAGGAAGTGAGATGGCTCACTTCTCAGCCACTTATGGAAGTGGCTGAGAAGTGAGCCATCTCACTTCCTGTCTCTGTTGAGACAAGAAAAAACTATGTATTAATTTCTTCATTTTACAACTTTGAGCGAGTATCAAGTGAGTTGATAGATTTACTAGCCGGACGTGACATGTACTTGCCCCAGGCAATCCCTTTTGTTGAGCCCTTGGGAGCTGCATATCTTTAAGTTTTGGTCACAAAAAGAATCAATTTAAAGACCTCACCGTGAGATCGGAGAAATATAGAAGCCATTTTCCCTATTTTCTGACACTTTGAAGTAAATACCATGAATACATCCATGATTGTCATGGTGGTCTAGAGGATTAAGATGATGGACATGTAATCAGTTCAAATCCAGTTGCACGTCACCTCCTTCCCTCTCAGCCCTCACTATGTGCTGTCCTGTGTGCTGATGAAGATAAGAGGAAATGATGCTGATAAAGGCCTGACCAGGGACATCTTTAGGCTTTAAGCTATGTAACAGTCTGCTGATTATTTCCTCAGCCACACAGTGCAAAGCACCTGCTCACATCTGACACCAGAGAGAAACCTGCAGTATCTGTGGAACATGCAGGTATGAAGAAGGCCTTTTAAAAACAGGCAACTGCTTTGAAAAGTGACAACAAAGACACGTGTACCGATGAGACGGCTCAGTACCTTTAACAGCCAACACACACACACACGCACACGCACGCACACACACACACACACACACACACACACACACACACGCACACACACACACACACACACACACACACACACGTTGGTTGCAGCCTTGGGGCCAATACTCTACTAAATAAGTGTACCATCAGGGCCAGCAGCCCGCAACAACACTAAATCATCACTAAAACATCCAAAAGACACAGAGTTGACAAAACTGGGTGTACAAATGTAACATTGCAAACCAGGCAGAGCCATGGAGACAATCAGCACCATGGACAGCGGCTCGGAGGACATTCAGCACCATGGACAGCGGATCTGAGGCCATTCAGCACTATGGACAGCGGCCCTGAGGCCATTCAGCACTATGGACAGCGGCCCTGAGGCCATTCAGCACTATGGACAGCGGCTCTGAGGCCATTCAGCACTATGGACAGCGGCTCTGAGGCCATTCAGCACCATGGACAGCGGCCCTGAGGCCATTCAGCACTATGGACAGCGGCTCTGAGGCCATTCAGCACCATGGACAGCGGCCCTGAGGCCATTCAGCGCCATGGACAGCGGCCCTGAGGCCATTCAGCGCCATGGACAGCGGCCCTGAGGACATTCAGCGCCATGGACAGCGGCCCTGAGGACATTCAGCGCCATGGACAGCGGCCCTGAGGACATTCAGCGCCATGGACAGCGGCTCTGAGGACATTCAGCGCCATGGACAGCGGCCCTGAGGACATTCAGCGCCATGGACAGCGGCCCTGAGGACATTCAGCGCCATGGACAGAGGCCCTGAGGACATTCAGCGTCATGGACAGCGGCTCTGAGGACATTCAGCGCCATGGACAGCGTCTCCTAAGGCCCTCACCTATGGCCCAGTGAAAGTGGACCTGGTTCTGTCTAAACTCGGATAAAGTTCGGTTTCTATAAAGCCTGAAAACTAACAAAACAGGTGGACTGTAGCGTCTCAGTCCGCTACTAAACCGGACCCTGACCGCACAGAGGGACCGACAGACCAGGTGACAACACAAACACACACGCGGTTAAAGTTGTGCTAAAGTGACAGGAGTTTGGCTGTACACATGCTAGCGTGCTAACTAGCAAGTAGCAGCAACACATGTAGCTCACCGAGCTACGCGTGCACGCTTACGTGAGAGAACACAGGACACGAGACATGAAAGAGACGCTGCTCGTACAAAAGTATTAATGTCTAATAGTTCAATGGGGGGGGGTGATTTTATTAGCATTAGGATGCTATGCGGCCTGTTATTGCAATAGGAAGTGCTAAGTGTTGATGTAGCTCACCACAGCCTTATCAATACAAGTCCACGGACTAATTCTGACACATGAACGCAGCCTAATGGCGTGGGTTATGAATTATGGCTTCTCTATAGCCGAGCGTGTTTTGGGGAGCAGTGGACACATGGTGTGGAACCAGGCCTAAGCTAGCAGACAGCTGCTCCGGTGTACAGAACCACAGTGAGCGCGTTTAATCGGCCCAATTGGCGGCTAATGAACCGCGGACACCGGCGTGTTTCGAGAACTCACCGAGGACGAAGAAGGGGAGCTCGGTGTTTTCCAGGTCGTCCACCACCACCACGTCCCCGGGGAAGTCGTTCCTCACGGAGAACAGCAGCTTGGGCTCGGAGGCCGACGGACTGTGCATGATGCTCAGGTCGTTTTCCCGCAGAAACGGCAGCGCCGACACGGTGACGCTCTTCATCTTGCACTCGGTGTCCTGGCTCTGGTCCTCGTCGCCGTGTAGACCTCGGACGTCGGGCGCGAGGACGACCAGGAAGACCAGCGCGAGCTCCGGCAGCAGCAGCAGCAGCGGCGGCATGTTGACGCTCCACATCTCCGTCGCTCCGTTTTCCTTCTCTCGCCTGCTCGCTGTTTCTCTCGCAGCTCGGCTGGATGAGAGAGAGAGAGAGAGAGAGAGAGAGAGAGAGAGAGAGCAGGCGGAATGAGCGATAGAGTGTGTGAGAGAGTGTGTGTGAGAGAGAGAGAGAGAGAGAGAGAGAGAGAGAGAGAGAGAGTGTGTGTGTGTGTGTGTGTGAGAGAGAGATGCACTGTAGGGGCTCTCACGGCGTGGAAAACAATCGCTCCTTGTTTCTCCGTCACGTGTGTTTTGTATTTTGTGTGTGTACCACCGTGCACGTTGACTGTGTGTGTGTACAGTGCACGTTGACCGTGTGTGTGTGTGTGTGTGTGTGTGTGTGTGTGTGTGTGTGTGTGTGTGTGTGTGTGTGTGTGTACAGTGCACGTTGACTGTGTGGTCGATGGCCCCTTTTACTGTAATTGATCGATAAACTGTCTAAATGGCTCTGTAATGGCCACGCATAGATTAGCAACAGGACTCCCAGAATGCCCCGTGGGTCCCATCACCAAAAAGCATCATTTCATTTCTAATTGAATTGTACACGTGCCCCCCCCCCCCCCCCCCCCCCTCTCGCGCACATTTGCATATCATCTCCACGCGACGCCACTGAAGCGTCTTCAGCGGCTCAGCCTGCCCTCTGCGACTGGAGGGACGCGTAAAGCATCATGGATGTGGTCGATGCACGAGCTGAATGTGAAACAAGCGTCTGCGTCCGCGGTGTCAGCAGCAGGCAGAGAGGGCACCATTCAACTCTGAAGAAGTGCAGGCAAGGTTCCATTTTTTTAGTTTAAATTAAAGAGGCTTAAACTTAATCCCCCTGATGTTCCACAAGAGCCAGTTCAAAATGAAGAAAAAGACAATAATACAAAATATATATATATATATATATATATATATATATTCTGCACACATTTGATTGGCATGTGACTCCTCTGTAAAAAAGATACGTATTGTAAGATTTCGATACATTCCCCGGCTCCTACTCTACTAGTCTCATGTCAATGTGTCCTTGAGCAAGACACTTAACCCCAAAATGTCTCCCGTAGCTGCGTCTACGGTGTGTAGATAGATACTGGATTGTAAGTCGCTTTGGATAAAAGCGTCTGCTAAATGACTGTAATGTAATGATGAACCAAACACTTTGTTGTGGTTCTATAGACAGAGGAGGCATTATCTAATGGAAACCTTTGGTGAATTTTGTAGAAATCTACAGGCACAATAAGTAGTAAAATAAACTACATGTGTATTGTGGATGTTTCTTTTCACTAGTCTGGAAGCTAAATAGCCCAAAATCTCAAAATTCACCAGCGCATGAAAATGAAGTTGCAGCAGAACGGTTCTACCGTTCCTTGTAGTCCACATACTCTGGCCTTTATACTACTGTTAGGGTGTGGTTCTAAAACACAGAGGTCGGTGAAGGTGAGACGGTTCACGGAGTGCAGAACAGGCTGGATGAGGGCGAGGTTGCACGGGGGACGCAAGAAGGCGGATCCTGATCCTGATCCTTATCCACAGGGGGAAAAAGATCAGTTGTTTCAGGCTTCCACAAAACAACAAGAGGATTAGTTCACAGAAAAATGACAGGAAGTTCAGCTTTAACTATCAGCAGCTGATGAGACAATGACGCCAGATGAGTCGTTTGAGTCCAGAGGACTGTGAAGACCTCCTGCAGGACAGAAGACGCTGTAGAGGGGAACTAGAGCTCTGATGCTGCTGCGCTATCTTCTTCTTTTTCAGAAAGACATGATGTGAATGAACAGAGACAGGACATGAACATAAACTGCTACAAAGTAAAGCACACATCACATGTGGAAGAACCCAGTGCCTGACTTTCTTCTCTCCGTTAGTTCCACTAATGGAGCAACAGATGTAGAAATGAGACTGGGCGTCATGGCCGTGCATCTTGTCAGTATTTTTTATTTGTAGTCACGATTGATGGTGGCTCAGTGGAATGTGCAATCATCTGCGGCGTATTAAAAAGAGCTGAAGTCAAGTCACATCCAGATTACTGGCCTACGCGGCGGCTCCATGACTCGTGTGCCGATTGGTTTGAGCGGTTAAACGGCCGGCAGTAAAACCCACGGCTGAAAACATGCAGCTTCCATGTGATGTCGTAAACATGGAAAGACGTCAGCTTTCAAATTGTGAAGTGTCGACTCTGAGGTTCAGCTTTGTACATCTAGATGTGGAAATGATATTTCACTGTAATCTAGTCTAGAAAGCCGAGGAGACTAGTGAGATTTAAAGGAAAAATATCATCTAATTTGCATATTTATTACTATTGAAATGAACAGGATCAGTAAACCATACTGTTGTTTTGTATCTGTGTTTTTAGGACGGGAGGACGTCCCAGTGTGGGTCACGTCTGAGGCCTCCTGTCTCCTGAGTGGTCGGTCACACGCAGAGCAGAACTCCACTGACTCAAATGTGCTGAGGGCTTTAAGACTCTAAATCACATGACTGCTTTGTTGACCGGACAATTGCCATTTGGATTTGGATGCAAAGCTGAAGGAAAAGAAGATTGCGTTTTCTGTGTCACCAGCGTCCGTCCATTTAATATTTAAGCAGCTCTGTGGTCTCCTATTAACCGCCGTTTCTCTCTCTGTCTGTCCTCATCAGGAACATGTTTAAAGTCCAAAATAGGGCAATGTTTGGGATCCAAGCTGAGACGAGAGGGAAGTGGATCGGCCTCGGCCACCCGCAGTGAAATATTAAAAAGTGAACTGTGATTGAAGGGAATAAGTGGAGCAAACAGCGCCCAGACTATCACACATGCATTATTGATGGTGGTTCTTAAAGACACTGGTGGTGGGACATTCATCAGTATTCAAATAAGATCAAGTGGACTCATGAAGTTTTTGGACGTCTTTGCCCTTTTTTTTACTTTCAGACTTCTCTGCTGTTGGACGGTCCAGAATACATCAGAGACAGTAAAGATAAGGACGGAGTGAAGCTTCTCTGGTCCGTTGCCTTCAGGTCACAGAGAAACGCTCAAATGATCATTTGGAAAATGTTCACTGTGTCAGCGTGACCTGAAATGTTGTTTCTCTGAGCAGTTCAAAGGACACAGCTGGTGATGTTCTATGTTTCTCTTCATGTCAACAGATCTCATGAAAAGACCAACAGTAACAAGTGGTCCTTATATTCAAAGTACATCTCATCCCCTGTGCTGAGAGAAACGTATTCAAAACATCAAGCTGCACCGAGTGACATGCTCCTTTATTACCAGGATTCCAACATATAGTTTAAATATGAATAAGTTTGAGTAACATTTGCTCAAAAGGACAGCGTCCGGCTGTTTATGGAAATGATCCTGCCGTCCTGAAAAGTGGAAATTAAATGTGAAACCCGTTTCACAGATTACATCTTTGCATTACCGTCAGTTGACCGCAGGCTGCACTGAGTCATCGTGAGCCAATTGTCCAGACGGCGAATGTCTGAGGGGCTAACGTTAATAACTACACAATACATAAACAAATCCGACCACAAATGTGATGCTAGCGCTAACGCTAGCTGTTGTTGGTGTAGCTCTTCCTCGCTAGAGAGCGCTGGAAGAAGAGAAGGGACTGAGGAACACAGATCTTGGATATGTTGGTGTTTGTGAATCACCAGCGCAGCGGCCTTTCAAAACGTGCCCTGATCTTCACAATAAGAGAGGTGGGGCAGATCCAGAGGCATGAGCTCAGCGCTGTTTGTGTCATTACCCTCACTGCAAGAAAGGGGGAGACAAAAACTGCGCACTGCAGCTTTAAGCCTGAACAGTTAGCCACCAATCCTCCCACCGGGCTAAAGGATGTTCAACACCGAGCACGGATGATGTATAAGAAATGATTTAACGGGTTCTTTAAGGATGCCTAGACCCCCTGTGGAACCTTTGTTCATGGGAGAAACATGTCCACAGAATTATGCCTGCAGAAAAGTCAGCAGCTGGGATACAATGAAGATTGAAGTTAGCTGATCTGCACTCGCTAACGATCCCTAAAACATCCCATTGTGCCTCCCCAATTCATCTACAGGTGTTTACAGGTGCTTCAGCACTAATCGAGTCTAAAGACCGCGTTCGACGACTCGACCGAAAGTTCCTGAATTCGGTGAGAAGGAGTTGTGAAAGCGTCTCCTCGATGTATTAGACAGTGATAAACAGAGAAAATGAGGAGCGGCTCCACTCATTGTGATGATCATGCAGAGATCCGGTGTTTGTGATCAAAGGGGAGAGGAAGGGACAAAATAGGGTTCCGTGAATGTGTGCAGTGTCTGCGTGAGACAGAGCGACTGGAAGGCAGGCAGAGATGAAATTCTGATGGATTCACTCACACAGTTCTGGGTCGCTGCCGATAATCAAACGCGGTGGAAAGCATGGATAAGGAGGGGGGGGGGGGGGGGTTGAGAAGAAAGACAGTCAGTGAAAGTCAAGACAGGGAGAGAGAGAGAGAGGGAGAGAGAGAGAGAGAGAGAGAGAGAGAGAGAGAGAGAGAGAGAGAGAGAGAGAGAGAGAGAGAGAGAGGGGAAGAAGAGAGCACATACATCAGGGCTGTGACTAGCAGGTGCAGCGGTGGCGAGGGAGGGCCGGCCGAGGCTCTGATCAGGAGAAAGAGCTCACTGTTTTAATCTTCACACTTCTTCCCCCGTTGCCAAACTCTAGCCGGGCTTCGGCTCGCTGTGCGATCAGGAGCGAAACAGATTCATCTCTTCAGCCCCTCAGCCTCCGCGTGGGCTGCAAACTTGATTAGGGCCTCAAAAAAAAAAGCCTCTGTCATCACGCTGCTGGAGCTCCAATAAGTGGTTCAGAATCCACCCGCAGCGGTTGTGTTCAAACGTGCCGCTTGAGACTAACCGGGGCTGGATTACTGGATTACTGGAGGACCGCAACGGCATGGAATTGGCGGTCCCGTGATTCCCCGTGCACGCATGTGTTTGCATATGTTTGTGTGTGTTTGCATGTATTTGTGTGTTTGTGTTGGGAGGGTAGGGGGTGCAGAGGGTGGATGAAAGCACCGTGTTCCTTCTCTGTGTCCAAGCCTGTTTGCCGTGATGCACGTAGTGCGAACCTGCTAGAAATAATAACGATCATAAACATTTTCATCACAGAAAGCTAAATCTCAAGCTTACAATACGCAGTTTACTTCGAGCTTACTCCAGTTTTCTCCACAATCCTCTTACGCGGTTGTTCAGAACAATCTCTCAAAGCTGAGTTCATCAGAACGGCTGCTATTAAGAGATGCTGTTACAAATGCAGCAACTGCAATCTTCAGTCTGTTGAAGGAAACAGAACATGGTGTCGTGTTTGTGGTGTGAATGTGTTCAACGTATCCTCGTACAACAATCTGGTATCTTAACAAAAGGTATTTTTATTACCCAGCAACACAAGCAAACAAGGCCCAACAGCTCGGTAACAAAACCTCTTTGATCGGTTTGATAAAAGGTTTGATTGTGTTAAACTACGGACAGGAAGTGGTGTTACTTTAGGACGGAAGATTGGTGACAAATAAGTTGAAGGCGGGGTTGGTAATCTTGAAAAATTCAGCCGCTGCTAGCTCCTAACCCTTGATCTAAAGCCATGGCTTTAGCCACGCCCCCTCGTGTGCACACTGTTAGCTCTGTCAGCACCGTTAGCTGATGATAGTCATCGATGTATTAATGTAACTTTCCAGTACTTAATAAAGAAATAGCCTATAGCATTATGACGATGTATGCATTTATGAAGCTGGTGAATAAAGTAATACATCAGAATCAAGACAGAAGAAGAAGAAGAAGAAGAAGAAGGCTGCCAGCCTTCTTCTTCTTCTGCTCTCTTGACAGTGAACCGGAGCTTTGTGATGTAGGAATTAGCCTGCAGTCAGCAGATCTTTGAAAATGAGGTTTGCATGTGACACTGCAGATGAGTAAGTTATTGCTGCGCTCTGCAGTTTAGTGAAAGCCTTGAACCAGTGGAGCTTTTCTTCTTCTTCTTTAACGAGACGCGGTCCTGCTACACAGTAGGGCTGCTTGTGTCTGACTAAATGGACGTCTCCCAACATCAGCACCGACACGGACAAGCAGGCGCTGTGTGCCTCTGCAACATGAAAGGCAGCATTCACCCGTTCACGCGCAGAGCGCTGTGGACCATCAAAGAAACAGAGCTCCAGGCTCAACGCGCCGTCGGTGATCAGTTCACACGGCGTGAGTCGTCTGCAGCGTCGGCCGATCGCCGTTACCTCGACCGCTCCGACCAATGAGAGAGAGAGAGAGAGAGAGAGAGAGAGAGAGAGAGAGAGAGAGCGATCGCCATGGTAACCGGAGACTGGAGGAATTACCATAAGAAACGGATGCTGTGTAAACCCCACGGCTGGAGTATCTGCAGAGCTTTTCCTCAACAACGAGAACACTCCAAGTGTTCGTGCAGAGGAGCAACCGCAGCCCCGGTCCTGATCCAGCGTCCATCTTGGTTCCGTCTTTATGAGTCTGAGGCCCTTTTTAGGCAACGTCTAAAAAAACGTCTAATTAAAGACTGTCTGGTTTTAATAGAACCCACTGTATCATAGCAACATTTAGGTTCCTCTCCCTCTAGGTTGGACACATTTAAACAATTCCAGGTGTAGCATTTATTTTAATTCATGCTTAAGATGTTCAGTTTGAATCCAAAAAAACTTTGATAATTCAAAATAATATATTTTTAATGATGCAACACTGCAACACTGGCTTTCAATGTTCCCAGCGTTCGTAGCTAAATCTTCGATAATGAGTGTGCTGTAGTTCGTAGATATCCCATGAAATCAATCCGGATCAATATGTATTTTAAACCTAAACAAGTACTTTGTTCTGCCTCAACATAACCGGGTAGTTTCTTTATTTTGAAAAGACAGTATGCACGTAACAAGCAAAATGAAGACGTGTTGCTGGACTTTAGTAGGAGAACAAATTTAAATTTAAACTAAAAAAATAATCTGTGATATGCTTTTTATTGAGCAGTATCAAACTGTTTCTTTAAAAAAACATTATTAGTGTAATAATTATAGTAAACCTTTCAAAGATGTTATTGATTTACCTTTTGAAATATCTTTATTCCTGTTGTGAACGGACAGAAAGATATAGTTAATAGTAAGAGTTTTTTAAATCCATATTGTTCAGCCTTCCTTCCCCCACCTCTCAACACGTCACCCACTCATCCTCTTATCCTCCCTCAACACGAGCAGAGTACACCTTAACATATATAAGCAATCATTTAAATTAATATCAGGTAATTAATTGGCATCTATATAAAAATCCTACGTGAGATGTGAGCTGCTCTGCCAGAAATCCTCGTGTAAACATCACATAAAGTCATGGTGGAGGTCAGGGCCCAGTCAAAGCCTCGTTAGGGCTGTTTATAGCAGATTCCTATTTAATTGAGTGGTTGGATTTCACTTGGTTATAGAAGACGTTGGAATCACGTTGGGTGAGCCTCATTAACTGACTTGAGTTTTAATTGCTAACCTCATAATTAAACATTGATTTTCATGCACTGGTCCATTTTCAGATTGTCTTCTTTCAGACTAGTGGAAAGAAAACATCCAAAGTACACGTTTAGGAGTTTATTTTACTACTTTAGTTACCTCTAGGTAATGCCTCATTTACATATTTAAACGTGACTTTTCAGAAAACGTACGTAATTTAAAGTAGAGTTGTCAGTATTCAGTTGGAGAAGTTTCATGTTGCTATCCATTAGTTTTTTTTTACCCTTTTCACCTTCAACATGAATTTTAAAACACATCTTTAAAGGCGTCTCTTCTCAGACTCCACCTCAGCAGCACTGACATACATCAAACTCTCCACTTTCATTCCTCTCTGTATTCTGAAGGTTTTCACCGAGGGGATTGTTCATATAGTATTCATAGCCTGATTTATGGAACATTGTATTCCTAAAAACATGGAGAGAATTCATTTTATTATGACAGTATTCAGATTCAACTTTATTGAGTACAAGTACTAGTACAACGAAATGCAGTTTTAGCGTCTGACCAGAAGTGCAAAAAGAAGTGGTGAGGTTCAGTGCAATGTGCTAGATAGAGAACAGATACACAATGAAAGTAGAAATAACAGTGTTGTACTGTTATTTGTAGTAGTACTGTCTGATAGATGGAGTGATCAAAAAGAGAGAACCAGTATCCCCCTTTGAAAACCTTTGACTCTAACATGGCACCGGTCCAATGAAACCCGTTACCCATGCAGCGCGGTTCAACATGACCGGTGATGGTCCGACTCCCACCACAACAACACCGATGGATCCACTCGAGCTTCAGCCACAGAAGAGGCCGTCTGCTCTCTGTAGACGACCTCTGGTGGAGACAGGAAAGGGTCACTTGGAAAAGGACTCATCTCATACTCAGAAGAAGGATGACTTACATGCAAAGATTGCATCATTGGGGAGACAAAGGTGAGAGAAACAAAAAGCTGTTCAAAAGATGAATTGAGACGACGTGAGCTCAAGACGAGACGGAAGAAGACCCAGAGCTCAGTGGAGACAGGAAGGAGGCTCCATAAAACATCAGAAGTCATTTCACGCTCTGAACAAACTGTCAGGATCCAGAGCCGGAGGAACAACACGGCTGCAAACCATTCCAGACGACAGGTGGTGTTCCCTCTCGTGGTCAAAATTAGACCGATGTCAAGTGATGTAGATGACCCCCCCCCCCCCCCCCCCCCCCTCGTCCGTCCTAAGCTCCTATGCTGCTGTTCATCCCAGTGGAACCAGACGTTGATGGAGACGTGAACAGGGAGCAGGAGCTCCTTCAGTTTTCAGGTTTATTTCTTCAGGTCTAGACTATAAGAGGAAAGGCACAGACACAAATGACGATTGACGACTTACCCATATAGCAGTTACAGTAATTCACATATCATCGTTATCAGGTGGAAACCTCACACCTCCATATTTCGTAATTTTTTTGTATTTTTAGAAATCTATTTTTATTTTATTTAACCAGGCGAGTCATTAAGAACTAATTCTTGTTTCCAGTGCTGGGCTGACGTCAGCTGTCTGTGGGTTTTTACAAATACTAAACATATCTCACCATGTTTAAAGATGTAATACCTTCTTTGACGACGCAGTGTTTAATTTATTAAACTAATTAAAAGTAACGTTTTGTGACATACAAGGTTTCCGCCCAGCAGGGACGATATGCAGTCAAGCCAGGGGGACAAAAGACTCCTCCCCCAAAGGCTCTATGGGGGAGGAGTCTGACGAGAGCTAGTGATGAAATGTAAATATCTGACCCTGACTGATTTGAACTGGAGTTTGGGAACAACACCTATGGACCACAGGTTGAAGCTGATCACCGCCACATATCTAATAGTGACGGAGCAGTTCAGACCAGAGGATGAGATCATCTGAACGTCTTCTGTCCTCCACTGAAGTCTGAGAATATTTAATGGAGACATGACTTTCAGACTACTTACAGGGCTAGTTGGCAACCTGGCAAACTATTGAGCTCCAATGCTAACCAGCATGCTAGCACTTGTCAATCACAATAGAGGACCAAAGTCGTGACATCACTTCCTATCCAGCCTCTGTTCCACTAACTTCTGTAACTCAATGCAGTCTGTCCATCACTGTTTCTTCCATCGGACTGTTGCTCCTGGGTTTTCTTTCTCTTCTTCTACTTCAGCTCTCTACGGATCCCGAGCTTCTTCCTGTTTTCTTCCATTTACTTCCCCTCACATTGTTGTCAGGACCGTACTGTCGTTTAGTTCAATAAAGGGATATAGAGGGTTGGTTGTGGGGTTTGGTCATTCGCTAACAGAACAATAAGTTCACACAGTTTCTTCTGAGATGTGTGTAATGGATCCCTGTCGCTTGACTGTCTGCCTGCCGTTCCTCTTTTATAGAGCAATTTACGCTCCGACAGAAGGGTTCAGATAAAAGTTGATGGAGCAGCACAGCTAATAAGCAAGAAAGGCCTCCTCCGATCTGAGCTCAGCTCCAATAAGACAGCGTATTCTGAGATGAGTCCCCAAAGTTGAACGATTGAAATATTTGCATTCCATTAATCATCTTCTCTCATTTGTTAATGCAGGTTTGACCAACCCTTCATTCAGTATTGTTACGTGGAAAGAGAGCCGCTCTGAAAGCAGAGCTCCTGGTCGACCCGTTCCAACGCTCACCTTTGGTCGAGAGCTTTGGGTCGGCACTGACAGAAAGTTATTGTAGGCACAAAATGAATAAAAAGGGTTTGCTTTAGGGCGTGGCTACCTTGTGATTGACAAGTTGCTACCATGATGACCTGTCAATCGGGATGCGAGGCAATAGCATCCATGACACTGTGTCAATTTAAATAGCTTGAACAGCTGTTGTGCTGTAGGGAGTGAGATGAGTATTCTGTTTGCATCTGATTGGGGAGGGAAAGACCCTTAGGTCAGCTCCAAAACACACTAGAGGGGGTTTGAGAACACCTCGGGATCCCTCAGGAGGAGCTCATCCTGTTACCACCACGACTGGGACCAGGATGATCCGGCATAAACAGACGGATGTTTTAAGCTGAAGTCACTGGAGGCGTCCTGTGCATCAAATGAACACAGCGTTCCCCGACCTCAATTATAAAAAAAGAAATCAATATTTGGACCCTTCAGCTGTGCTTCCTGTTCAGGTCGGGCGGACATAATGGAGCTATACTCTGTTTAGCCCGCTTGACCTTTTGTCTGATTTTGGTTTAATTTGAATTATAATTGATTTGCATATGACTTTAGTTGCTGTGGTAACAAGAAGCTGTACCACCTCCACACAGCCCACAAAGACGAGCTTACTTTCTTCAAAGCATTGAGCTGATGACAGTTTAAAATCCTCTTAGACCGGAGTTACAATCGTGCTGTGTAACTTGTATTATGGTATGTAGCTTTAGACAGACTGATGGATGAATCCTCATGCTGTCTCTGGAAACATTCACCGCTGTCAGCAACCTCGCATGACATGTGATAAGACCAACAAGGCCTCCAGCTTCGTAAGCTTGAATTTATTTTTTATTTTTTCACATTATTCATTCGCCAAACAAAACGTACGACTCCCACTGTTCCACTTATTAAAGGGGATTTAGATATTGAAAGAGAAGGACTTTCATCGGGATAAATGAAGAGGACAGATGAAGAGGAGCGCTCGTTGGACTTATGCAGCTGGATTTCTATACAGCAGTAATTTGATTTTTCAACCCTAAAACCAATGACTGCTGTGCACAAAGTACAGTATAATCCTGTTCTCTTGTATTTCAGAAAGCTCTGATATAACAGGCCAATTAAATGTGTTTGTAATCTTTACAGTGCACAGTAGAGTAGGTGCACCCCCCCCTCTTCTCTGAGCCATCGACGTGTCGTCGTTGCAACTTTCTTCCTGGATTCACACCTGGTCATTTGTTGGTCAGGGAGGCGGAATAATGAGCGCGGTGATCCGGATCATAGAGCTGGTAAAGTCATCTTTAAACAAGCTCCAGTGATGGATGCTTTGTGAGGCCTTTTGATCATTTATCAGAACTCGTATAATGAGGCAGAATAATACGATGTGGCCGTGGTGCATGAGGAGTGTGTGTGTGTGTGTGTGTGTGTGTGTGTGTGTGTGTGTGTGTGTGGGGGGGGGTAACGGAGTACCTGAGGGCTGAGCGTCTCTGTGTCACTCCCTCTCCCTCATTCTCCAACAACTGGCACAAATGCTAACAAGGGTTGAGACGCACTTGAGCTCTCATAAAGCACAAAGTCGTTTTCGTGCCACCGACTTCAAAATGCAAAATGAAGCATGAGAAAGTGAAATGGGCCACCTGGAGGCTCTACCTCCTCTGTGTTTGATGGGTCATTATTGGCCTCTTGAAGATCGTGTTCAGAATTAGGCTCTCTCACAATATTTCAGCCAATAGTGTCAATGGATGGAACACGTCCCGTTATAACATCCATTCTTATGCCAACTCATCT